>NC_092128.1:86795501-87098531 GCF_043159975.1 Macaca nemestrina | reverse complement strand
GTAATGCACAATTTATTTCCCTCCATCTGTGCTAGAGGTGCCTTCAAGGTGGCAAGAGCCAAGGTAGTTATTTGAATGCAGTGTCTTGTTGCCGAGGTCTAACTGCATCAAAGACCAGTGCCCAAAGTCAGGTGTGAGGGACCAGAGGAGTTGGTGTTTGCCAATAGCCTTCTCAGCTGGCCTATGTTAGAATTAACAGAATGTTTAGAGAAACAGGAAACTGGTCTATTAGGCTATGTGTTTACCCATTTTTTGTAGCTGTTGAAAACAAATGATCTCAACTTCTTGATGCTGAGGAGGTTTGTTTTCTAGTGTCATCAGACAATCCCGACCTATAACCTTTAAATAATGGCTCACCAGTCTGCAGCTGTCTGTGATATGGAGTACATTTTGAATAGGGGACCACATCTTAGCTCTCTGCCAGTGAAGGAGGGACATGAAGGCCTTAGTCCATTCCCCCTCAGGAAGGCTTTTGTGTGTATGTGTGCGATAACACATTTTTTAGTATGTATCCTATCCGCTTGGTCAACTGATCTAAAGACAAATAAGAGGTGTTTCACTTTGTGGTCATGATCCAGCTCACAAGATAGAACATTGCCAGTGCATGGACATCTTCTCTGCTTCCTCCTATTTGCATCCATGTTACTGATTGTGTTCCCTTCCTTCCTATTTGCTGTCCTTAATTTTCTGTTAATTTCCTTGCTTTCCTCTACAGTTTTACCACATGTGTAGGTGTTTTCAAAGCTGCCTAGTTTTGAATGTATTTATGAATAGAATAATGCTGGTAATATATTTGTGTGATGTGCTTTTTTTTTGCACAATGTTTGATATTCATTTCTATTGTATTTATTCTGTAGCTTTTTACTTTTGTTGATTGCATTAATGTACTATGAATTGTTCATTTTATTTTCTCATTTTTGGCTAATCTGAAACAACTTCTTAAGCAACTATAGCAGTTTGCTCTTGTTACACAAATGGTATGTAATAAAATACACAAAAAGATAGGAGCTGACTGACAAATTATGTTCATGCCTCTGTGGATTAACTGAGGTTCTGCTGATTTGGAGTGAACTTGATGAATGGACTTGGCAGGATGCCTCTGCTATGGTTTGTTTTCATCCTTCTTTGACCAGCAGATTATCCAACCATGTTCTTCTCATGTAGATGGCAGAGGTACAAGAGTAGAAACATACAAGGCCTCTTAGAGCCTAGATTTGCAACTGGTATACTGTCACTTCTGCCTCATTCTATTGACTAAGGCCAATCATATGACCAAACTTAAAATCAAGGGGTGGGGAAATATATTTTACCCCTTAGTAGGGAAAAATGTAAAATTACATGGCAAAGGGCATAGATATGGGCAAGTGTTTAGAGTTAGGTCATATCCTTTTGACATTAAATATGCTGAATAATATCCCAGGACCTCTTAAATTCTCATCTAGTCCCACCATCATGCTCAGCGGCTCTTTATCTGGAGACTTGTGAATTAAAAATGAAGTTTTCTGTTTCATATGGTTTGGCTGTGTCCCCACCCAAAAAGCTCATCTTGAGTTGTAATCTCCGTAATCTCCATGTGTCAAGGTTGGTACCAGGTGGAAGTAATCAGATCACAGGGTCAGTTCCCCCGTGCTGTTCTCATGATAGTGAGTGAGTCTCATGAGATATGATGGTTTTATAAGCGTCTGGCATTTCCCCAGCTTGCTCTCATTTTCTCTCCTGCCACTCTGTGAAGAGGTGCCTTCTGCCATAATTGTAAGTTTCCTGAGGCCTCCCCAGCGATGTGGAACTGTGAGTCAATTAAATGTCTTTTCTTTGTAAATTACCAAGTCTCGGGTATTTCTTCATAGCAGCATGGGAACGGACTGATACATTGTTCACTGTATACCTAATATATAGTTGTGGAACTTATATGGAATAATCACATTAATTACTCCCCCTCACATTCACTAAATACTCCCTTACCTCCCTGGGATAAGAAGAGGAAGCAAATACCAATCACTAGTCTGTAGACATTTTGAAATCCTGCTCAACAAGTGCTGTCAGGTTTCCTTACCCTGAGAGTAGTGACTATTCCTTAGTTAAGTCGCAATTCTCTGCTTCCTAGAATTGGCCTCCAGGGCCCTGGATTTCATCTACACCCTCAGGATTTTCTTCTTTTGAGAATTGTTTTTGGGGGAGATGGGAGATTAGAGTTCTGTTTTTCTAGGCTGTCACGTTCTGGGCTCAAATTCCTTTTAAATTTGTTTACGAACTAGCCAGTTCTTAGGCCTTCTCATTTGTGTGGTACCTTAACATATTCACCTTAAAGATGCCAGTTGATGCTTTCAGCCTTCTTTCTGAAAGCTATCTTGCCCAAGTTAGTACATTGATTAAATTATCTTCTAAGTCACAGGCCACTACATAACAAGGGTTTCCCTCCCACTTTTGTTTCTTTGCCCCTGGTGCCAACTTCCAAAGCCAATATCTCATATACTAGGTTTTGGTATTTTGTGTTCATTTTTCAGGGGTAATATATTAGTTTCCTAGGGCTATTGTAAAAATATTTCATAATTGAGTGACTTAAAATCAGGAATGTATTATCTCACTTTTTGGAGGCTAAAAGTCCAAAATTGAGGTGTCATCGGGGCACTAGGCTCTTTCTGGCTCCAGAGCAGAATGTTTTTGTCTCTTTTAGTTTCTTCCATTGGCCAGCAATGCTTTGTTTTTTCTTTTACAGTGTCTTTTATTTCATTTGCTTGTATGGTTTTTCCTAAGCTTCACCATCTTTCTCAAGACTTAGTATATTGCCTGGCAAATTTTCCATAAATATTTGCTTTGGAAAAGGATAGATGTTCCTCAGTTTTCCAATTAGTCTTTTTCATGTTTCTCCAATACATACTAGGCATATATTTTTAACTGCCTATGAATACTTTTTGTGGTTATCCTATGGGTAACTTAAATCTGATTGATTCCTCCAACTCACCAACAGACTTACTCTTTCTGCTGCATCATCCAACTTCAGTAATGATGTAGCCAGTCCTGTTGCTAATAAAACAATTTCTGGATCTGGGCCCTCCCTTCCCTATATTTCTTGGACTTATTTCAGATTCTTATAACCTGTTAGTAAGATTATGGCCAACAGCGTTGTAACAGTTCTCCTTGCATGAATATAAACCACACCTTTCCTTTGGGGTTGAATCGTGATAATTTTAATTTTTTTTCCTAAGTTATTTACATTGGGGTTAGGTACATTACATGTGATATATCTATTCAATGTTGTCATATAAGGTTAATAATTTGTGTGTTAGGGAAGTATTTTAATTTCTCCTTTTATTGTCTAACTCTTGATGAGTTTATCAAAAGTTATAATTATAGACTAAAACATTTTAGGAGATTCTTAGTTTTTAATAGTTTGATATGAAGGTCAATAGAAATGTCTAAAAAGGCAGTTATAGAGTTACTGATAAAATTGTTTCCTGTGTTACTTATTTCCACCAATTATTTGTACTCTGAAAAAAAATTAGGCAGTATTTGATAGATATGGGTGGTGTTGCCTCTAAGTTTGTAATGGATTTTTGGTTAGGTGGGGCTAGAAAATTTTGAATAAACTGATAAGCTTATTGTTTTCCCCATTGATAGGCATTTGAAAACTTCTCATGAATATAATTCATTTAACTAATTTTACTCAAAGAAGAAATCTTATCCTTGGCCAGATCATTCATACTGGAACAGTAATGGTTGTAGTTATATTATGAGCCTCATATGGACTTAGTCTGAAGTTGTTTATTTACTCATAAAATGACTGATATAAGAACAAAGCTGCTTGGATAACTGTCTCTCATGAAATCCCAAAATACATTGCATAATTCAAACAATGTAAATATATGCAAAATGCTTAAGTTTGAGTTTTAGGTGATAAATTGAATGCAGGTGTTCATTGTTTACCTAATTGTAAGATTGTCTATTTTGTTTCTACTTGAAACATTGTGAGCATGGAGCTATAACTGCAGAGTGAGAAACCTGTGCATGCATGCCTTTGATTTAGTTTTACTCTAATGTATATATTGTTCTTGGTTGGGCAAACTTCCCGGGCTGCCTAGCAGAAATAATACTGTGAATGATGTTAAGGCTGGGAGGATATGTAATCAGATTATGCGTAGCCATGGACCATTATGTGGTTACCATAAAACAATGGTTTCTAACTTTTTTTTGTTATAAAACCTCTGAAAGTTGTAGAATCCCTTCTCAGAAAAATAATCACATTATATATACAATATTTTTTCAGAAGTTTTCCAGTTCCTCTGAGTCATATACATTTACCTCATGTTAATAACCCTGCCATATTCTCATACATTGTTTATGGAAATATAAATTGAAACCACTTTTATAGAAGACAATTTGGAATATTTATCTAATTAGAATGCATGTTATCTTGTTTCTCTCCTGTTCCTGGGTAAAGATAGCAAACTGAGCAGTTACCTAATTTGGCTCATGACTCAAACCTCATTAAAGCTATGAAGTTGAATCCCCGAATAGACCAATAGCAGGCTCTGAAATTGAGGCAATAATTAATAGCCTACCAACCAAAAAAAGTCCACGACCAGACAAATTCACAGCGAATTCTACCAGAGGTACAAGGAGGAGTTGGTACCTTTCCTTCTGATACTATTCCAATCAATAGAAAAAGAGGGAATCCTCCCTAACTCATTTTACGAGGCCAACATCATCCTGATACCAAAGCCTGACAGAGATACAACAAAAAATGAGAATTTTAGACCAATGTCCCTGATGAACATCGATGCAAAAATCTTCAATAAAATGCTGGCAAACCGAATCCAGCAGCACATCAAAAAGCTTATCCACCGTGATCAAGTGGGCTTCATCCCTGGGATGCAAGGCTAGTTCAACATACGCAAATCAATAAACGTAATCCAGCATATAAACAGAACCAAAGACAAAAACCACATGATTGTCTCAATAGATACAGAAAAGGCCTTTGACAAAATTCAACAGCCCTTCATGCTAAAAACTCAATAAATTTGGTATTGATGGAATGTATCTCAAAATAATAAGAGCTATTTATGACAAACCCACAGCCAATATCATACTGAATGGGCAAAAACTGGAAAAATTCCCTTTGAAAACTGGCACAAGATGGGGATGCCCTGTCTCACCACTCCTATTCAACATAGTGTTGGAAGTTCTGGCTATGGCAATCAGGCAAGAGAAAGAAATACAGGGTATTCAGTTAGGAAAAGAAGTCAAATTGTCCCTGTTTCCGGATGACATGATTGTATATTTAGAAAACCTCATCGTCTCAGCCCAAAATCTCCTTAAGCTGATAGGCGACTTCAGCAAAGTCTCAGGATACAAAATCAATGTGCAAAAATCACAAACATTCTTATACACCAGTAACAGACAAACAGAGAGCCAAATCATGAATGAACTCCCATTCACAATAGCTTCAAAGAGAATAAAATACCTAGGAATCCAACTTGCAAGGGATGTAAAGGACCTCTTTGAGGAGAACTACAAACCACTGCTCAGTGAAATCAAAGAGGACACAAACAAATGGAAGAACATACCATGCTCATGGATAGGAATAATCAATATCATGAAAATGGCCATACTGCCCAAGGTAATTTATAGATTCAATGCCATCCCGATTAAGCTACCAATGACTTTCTTCACAGAGTTGGAAAAAACTGCTTTAAAGTTCATATGGAACCAAAAAAGAGCCCGCATTGCCAAGACAATCCTAAGCCAAAAGAACAAAGCTAGAGGCATCACGAACCTTACTTCAAACTATACTGCAAGGCTACAGTAACCAAAACAGCATGGTACTGGTACCAAAACAGAGATATAGACCAATGGAACAGAACAGAGCCCTCAGAAATAATACCACACATCTACAGCCATCTGATCTTTGACAAACCTGACAAAAACAAGAAATGGGGAAAGGATTCCCTATTTAATAAATAGTGCTGGGAAAATTGGCTAGCCATAACTAGAAAGCTGAAACTAGATCCTTTCCTTACTCCTTATACAAAAATTAATTCAAGATGGATTAGAGACTTAAATGTTAGACCTAATACCATAAAAACCCTAGAAGAAAACCTAGGTAATACCATTTAGGACATAGGCATGGGCAAGGACTTCATGTCTAAAACACCAAAAGTAATGACAACAAAAGCCAAAATAGACAAATGGGATCCAATTAAACTAAAGAGCTTCTGCACAGCAAAATAAACTATCATCAGAGTGAACAGGCAACCTACAGAACGGGGGAAAGTTTTTGCAATCTACTCATCTGACAAAGGGCTAATATCCAGAACCTGTAAAGAACTCAATCAAATTTACAAGAAAAAAGCAAACAACCCCATCAAAAAGTGGGCAAAGGATATGAACAGACATTTCTCAAAAGAAGACATTCATACAGCCAACAGACACATGAAAAAATGCTCATCATCACTGGCCATCAGAGAAATGCAAATCAAAACCACAATGAGATACCGTCTCACACCAGTTGGAATGGCAATCATTAAAAAATCAGGAAACAACAAGTGCTGGAGAGGATGTGGAGAAATAGGAATACTTTTGCACCATTGGTGGGACTGTAAAGTGGTTCAACCATTGTGGAAAACAGTGTGGTGATTCGTCAAGTATCTAGAACTAGAGATACCATTTGACCCAGCCATCCCATTACTGGGGATATACCCAAAACATTATAAGTCATGCTGCTATAAAGACACAAGCACACATATGTTTATTGCAGCACTATTCACAATAGCAAAGACTTGGAATCAACCCAAATGTCCAGCAGTGACAGACTGGATTAAGAAAATGTGGCACATATATACCATGGAATACTATGCAGCCATAAAAAAGGATGAGTTTGTGTCCTTTGTAGGGACATGGATGCAGCTGGAAACCATCATTCTCAGCAAACTATCATAAAACACAAAACCAAATACCACATGTTCTCACTGACAGGTGGGAATTGAACCATGAGATCAGTTGGACACAGAAAGGGGAGCATCACACACTGGGGCCTATTGTGGGGAGGGGGTAGGGGGGAGGGATAGCATTAGGAGATATACCTAATGTAAATGATGAGTTAATGGGTGCAGCACACCAACATGGCACATCTATACATATGTAACAAACCTGTACGTTGTGCACATGTACCCTAGAACTTAAAGTATAATAATAATTTTAAAAAGCTACTAGAAAGCGATTAAAAATTACAAATTCTCAAAAGAATAGGAGAGGTGACAATGACACATGGAGAATAGCTGGAAAACAAGTGAATTAGTACTAACAGATTCAGCTTGGAGAAGGCCAAATTACAAGCAAATGGTTGGGGGAAGCTAGGAATTAAAACTGTCTGCTGTAGAATTCTCAAAGTCCAGGACCTAGCAGCACCAGGTACCTCTAGAATGGAATGAGGGGGACAAAATAAGGAGGGTTGGCTGAAAGCTGTTTAAGCAGTCTGATCTCTAAATCTCCTTTCCACCCTAGCAGAGACAGGTGGTGATGAAGTGCTCTGTCTATACTGGGAGAACATAGGATGCTGTAGAAGGACTGAGTGTGTTGCCAGAAACAGTGACTAACAACCATATGCTTACTGACTGCCAAATAGGAAAGTCCATGGCTGCTTCTCCCACTCAGCCAGCTGTTATCTTGGTGGCTTGGCTTTTTTTTTCCAGGCTGGAGACTGGAAGAATTTTCTTTGGGCAGTCTGTCCAGTGCAGGAAGAGAGACCTAAAAATACTAACCTCAGAGGTACCCATAAACACCTTAACCCAATCACTCTACAGAAAGGTATTGGAGGATTTCTTCCAACCCTCCAAAATGAGAGTTCCAAAATGAGTCAATCAAGGAAGCAGATTGCATGGGATACAGAAGCTGGGGGATCCATGATGGGAGAGAGATGAAGACTCTTTCCAAGACGACGATGTAGGGAGTTCTTAGGATGATGGCTGAATGACTGGCAGAGAAGACAAGAAGTCTGTTGGATAAGGTCAGAGGACGTTAGGGTGACCTTTTCAGGAATATAAAATTGGTGCAGTGCCTTGTGTCTGAGCATCTTGAGAGTAGATTTCAATGAATAGCTAAGTGTTTGGCATTGAATGAGTCATAAGCATACATAAAACCACATAAAACAAAAGATAAGCTATAATTCCAGGTAAACAGAGTTGTATAGGAAATGAATTTTAATAATATGTGACTCAGCTATGAGTAGTGTTTACATAGCCACTGATTTAAACACTCAATACTGATTTAACCAAAATTATGATATTTAAAGGAGGGGGAATGGGAAGTGTTAGTGTATATTGAGGTGAAGTTTGGAAGAAGGACAAAATTCTTCTGTAGATCATAGCCAAGACAGAAAAGTCGAGAGACATCATCATAAGAATGTAATTTAGAGATATGGAATGAAAGGTAAATTATAGTCTCAATTGTTCAGTCTTCAGCAATAGTATTCTACTTTTGTGTCCTTGCAATGGCCTCCTGGTGAATTAAGTTTGTTTTCCTTCTCCTTGATTTGGTTGCCTGACTTGCTTTCGAAATGAGATTTTTACCAGATGTGATTGATATAGGTGGAGGGCCAAAATTGTGATTGTGCTGTTGGACTTGCCCTGTTTTGCTACTTTTATTGCCTTAAGGAAGGCATACTGTGGTTGGTTGCTGCCCCTCCGGTCTGAGCTGCAGAGTAAACACAAGGAGCAGAGCTGTCACAGCCCTGCAGCTTGGAACAGTTACCTCAGCCATATCACAACTATGTGAGTGAGAAGTGAAAGTTTATTGCTGCATGCCACTGAGTTTTTTTTTTGTGCATATTTGTTACTCAGCAAAAATTGACTGTTACATATGGAGAAACATATTAGAATAGTTAAATGAACAATGATTGTCCCAGGACAAAATGGAGTGAAGGGAGTGGGGTGGACTTTTTTTCATAACTGACCTTGTAGAGATATTTGGGTCTTAAACCATGTGCCTGTGTGACTGATAAAAGCATAAGCCAAAGGTTAAGATAATAAAACAGATTACATGATATTGTGGTTAGGGTTTGTAAAGAAGATCTAACGGATGGACAAGGAAGTTGGGGTGCTACTAATAAAATTATTCATGCCATTAACCATAGTCTCCTTGTTGATAAGAGTAGTCTAAGAAAATAGGTTTTCTAACCAAGAGCAATTGAAGGTTTCATGGGGTTGGACACCTCAGTGAGGTAGAAGGCCTCAGTTAGGAGTAAGGAAGAGAGATGATGGATGGAACTTCCAGTTAGAGACTGTGTTGACAATGAAAATTCCAGAGGAGCCATGAGAGAAGTAAAGCCAATTTTCCAGGTTGATTACAGAAACCAGTTGGTCAAGTGAAGATAAGGGTGAAATCACAGTGTTAGAATGATTATTATCAAAAAGACTAGAGAAAGAACAAGTGTTGGTTAGGATGTGGACAAAAGAGGACTTTGAGTCTCTGTTGATGGGGATATAAATTAGTATAGCCATTAAAGCAAGCAATGAGGAGGTTCCTCAAACAATTGAAAATAGAACTAGCATATAATCTAGCAATTTCACTTATGGATATGTCCCAAGGAAATGAAATAAGCGCCTCACTCCCATATTCATTGAAACGTCACTGATGCATTGTTCACAGTAGTCGAGATATGGAAAAAAACCGTGTCCATTGATGAATAGATAGAATGTGATCACATGTGCACCCACTGGAATGGTACTTAGCCTCAAAAGAAGGAAATCCCACTATTTTTAACAACATGAATGAATCTGCCCTTTTCCTAAATGGACATTAGGTATAAGAAAAAGCAGAAGGAGAAGATGGTGCGTATTGTCAGAGCAACCCTCAATCTCCCTGCAGAGAAAGTAGAACGCCTCTACACAACCATTAGATGTTGTTGATTAGCATCTGGGAACTTTTAAACCTCAATTTTTAGGGTTAACCATTTACATCTATAACCAGTAATTATTTAGATTTTATGAAGAACTTGTCATAAACTAGATACTATGCCAGGTACATCAGATGTGCTGTTAGGTTTGTTTTTTATAATAACTTTTATCTTCCATTCCCCAATGTGGAAGAAGCTGAGAGACAGATTGAATAGCTTGTCCAGAGTCTGACAACTTGTTACATGGCAACACCATGGTTGGAACCCAAGTCTTATTTGACTTATGTGTCTATGCTCTTAATCAATTGGTAATGGTGCCTCATATTCATGAGAACGCATGTACACTTTTATTAAGCAAATCCTATTTAAGGACATGTTATGAGTTGTAATGTACAGTTTGTACATTCGTTTAAATTACTATTAGAAAAAACTAAGCTGATTGGCTTGTGAGAAAACGAATACCCTGTGTTTATCATGATGGTAGCCAGATCTAAAATTTTATAATATAGCAATAATACATAGGTATTATTTTTACAATGGGTGTTTAGATTTTTAAATAACTTAATATTTTTCTATTAGAGATGGTGTCTCACTCTGCATTGCCCAGGTTGGAGTGCAGAGGTGTGATTGTGGTTCACTGCAGCCTCGGACTCCTGGGCTCAAGCAGTTCACCTGGCTCAGCCTTCTGAGTAGCTTGGACTATAGGCACACACCCCAACACATGACTAATATTTTACCTTTTTTGTAGAAAGTCACTTTGTTTCCCAGGCTAGTCTTGAACTCCTGGCCTCAAGTGCTGATCCCACCTTAGCCTCTCAAAGTGCTGGGATTACAGACATGAAACACCACATCTGGCCAGTTGTGTAAATTTTAAATGATCTGTAACTTAAATATCACCAGAACATGAGACTGATTTGTTGGAAATATTAAATATATATGTTCAGAAACAAAACAACAACTCTTATTTATAAGCATGTTTTTCAGGAATATAACATGTTTTACTACACAGGACATATAACTTAAACATTACATAACAGGACAATAACTTTTGGGCAAGAACTAATAAAAGAATAGTATATACATGACAAAGGGTACAAAAATAAAGTCTTCATGCCAACCCTATCCTCTTCTGTCTCCCAGAGATAACCCATTTCTTCTGAGAGCTTTTGTTCATTCTTAACTTTTTCTACCTGGTTTCTCATTCTGCCGCCTGCACAGCAATCATCTTGAGGTTTTTCTTCACCACTGTCCTAGCAATTCCCTTTGTTGCTCTTCTATATAGGATATCTGTATCCCATATCATTTTCTCATTTTTTTCTCTCCCAGTTTTATAGAGGACTATATCCTACTATAGTTTCCTGAAAAAGAGTGCATGGGGAACTTCTGGTTTCTTGCCTGGTATGTAGGGAACTTAGGAGTTGTTATTCCATCTTACAAGTAAAATATTGAACAACCAAAAAATAAACTTTTCATATCTTTCAGAGGGGTGAGGTCACAGGGCAAATTGCTGTCCCCGAAACTGGAGAGACAGGTGACTACAGAGAATCACAATTTACCAGAACAGTAATCTCCTTGGGGAATAGTGACAAGGTAGGAAAACCTAAATTACAATTGAAGAATTGCTAGAGACTCAGTATAGACAAGTGTGAGTTAGCTTCAGGAGGACCCAGTCAAAGGGGAGCCCCCACAGTCTTATGAGTTTTACTTCCAGGAGCTTGACCAGGTTCTTAAAATGGGTACTGGAGAAGAATCTTATTGTGCTTCCTATGGAGGAAGGGAAACAACCATTGTGAAAAATGCTAGAGCATTCTGTTATTAACGAGGAGGCCCACCCTCAAAAATTGTTTTATAAGGGTCTAAACTATTACCTCTACCTAACTCCAGCCTTCCCACTCAACTCCATCCCACTCTAGTCATCCTCTGGGGAGAGGGGGAGAACTGAGAAAGTGAAAGCACAGGTCCGATTTACCTTAGTTTCTTTTACCCAGTAATCATGTCCAGCTATCAAGGAAAATTTATGAAGTGTAACAAATAGTGAGCATAAGAACCAGACCCAGATATGGCAACATTGAAATTACCAAACTGGGAATTTAAAACAACTATGATTAATACGCTAAGGGCTCTAATGATTAAAGTAGATAGCAACAAGAACAGATGTAGGCAGTGTAAGCAGAGAGATGGAAATGGAAAGAACCAAAAAGAAATGCTGGAGATCAGAAACACTATCATAAAAATGAAGAATGCCTTTGATGCCTTATCAGTAGACTAGACACGAATGAGGAAAGACTATCTAAACTTGAGTGTATATCTTCACAGAAATTTGCAAAACTGAAAAGCAAATAGAAAAAGATGGAAAAAAATAACAGAATATCCAAGAATCATGGGCAACTATAAAATACATAACACACATATAATGAGCACACCAGAAGAAGGAAGGAATGGAAGCAATATTTGAAGTAACAATGACTGGAAATTTCTCCAAATCAATGTTAGAAACCAAACCAAAGATCCAGAAACCTTCAGGAATACCACACTGTATAAATTCCAAGTAAACTACACTTAGGCATATTATAGTCAAACTACACAAAAGCAAAAAATAAGAAAAATATACTGAAAAGATAAACACCTTACCCATAGAATTACATCTGACTTCTCTTCAGTAGCCATGCAGGCAAGAAGAAAATAAAATATTTTTAAAATGTTTGCATGAGGAAACCTACCACCCTAGAATTCTGTTCCCTGCAAAATTATTTTTTCAAAAGTAAAGAAGGAATGGACTTTCACAGACAAACAAAAATGGAATTTTTTTGGCCAGTAGACCTGCCTTGTAAAACATGTTCAAAATCTTCAGAAATTTATGTAGGTCAGAAACATGGATATACATAAAGGAAAAACTTCAGTTGAGGAGGCAGTGAAGGTAAAATTTATTTTCCTGTGTCTAACAGGTAAGTTTGTTCAAAACAATAATAGCAACAATGTATCCGATTGTGTGCTTACATAGTGAAATGAATGACAATGACATAAGGGATGGGAGGAAGTAATTAGGATTATTTTGTAAGACACTTGCCCCATTCACCAAGTGGCACACCATTATTGGAAAGCGGTCACAGATTAGTTGTAAAAGTATATTGCAAAATCTAGGACATTTACTAAAGGGGCATTACATAATGATAGAAGGGTCACTCTTCCAACGACATAAAACAATGCTTAATGTGTACTCATCTAACAACAGACCATCCTTATATGTGAGGCAAAAACTAATAGAATTGCAAGAAGAGAAAGGTAAATGGACAGATCCACAGGTAGAATCTTGGTTAAAGACATACTTGACCCCAATGACACTATCAATCAACTAAGTAATATTACTTCATTCACAAACAGCAGATTACACATTATTCTCATGCTCATGTGGAACATTCAACAAGATAGACCACTTTTTGGGCCATAAAACACACCTTAACAAAGTTAAAAGAACAGGAATAACACAAGCCCTATTCTCAGACTTCAGTGAAATTAAACTAGAAATCAATAACAAAGGTACCTGGAAAATCCAAAAATACTCGGAGACTAAACAACACACTCTTAAATAACACATGTGAAAAAGAAATCTTAGAACAATATTTCAAACTAAATAAAATGGAATGCACCAAAATTTTGGAATGCAGCAAGAACAGTGCTTAAAGGAAAAATGATAGCATTGAATGCATATGTTAAAAAAGAAAGACCTAAAATCAATCATGTAGGCTTCTATTTTAGGAAACTAGAATGAAGAAGAGCAGATTAAGCAGAAGAAAGCAAATAAAAATTGGAGCAGAAATAGATGAAATTGATAATAGGAAGTCAGTAGAGAAAAATCTACCAGACCAAAATCTGGTTCTTTGACAAGATAAAATAGATCAGCCAAGCTAAGAAAGAATACACAAATTAACATCAGAAATGAAAGTATGGACATTACTACAGATCCCATGAACTTTAAAAGGATAATAAAGGAATATAATGAACAACTCTGTGCCTAAAAACTTAGTAACTTAGGTGAAATGGACCAGTTCATTGAAGGACACAGTAGCCCAAAATCATATAGGAAGAATTAGGAAATCTTAAGGCAGCATCTGTTAAATAAATAGAGTCAATAATTAACAACCTAATATATAAAGTACTAGACTTAGGTGGGTTCACTGGTAATTTCTACCAAACTTTTAAGAAAGAAATTATACCAACTCTCTACAGTTTCTCCAGAAGATAGAAGCAAAGGGAATACTTCCTTAACTCATTCTGTGATACCAGAGTTACCCTAATTCAATAAACCGTACAAAAAAGATGTTACAAGGAAACTATGGTCAATCTCTCTCATCAATGTAGAGATGTCATGGTCCTCATCAAAATATCACCAAGCTGAATTCAACAATGTACAAAAGCAAAACCCCACAACTGACTGGGATTCATCTTGGATACACACAAGACTGGTTCAAAATTCAAAATCTAATGTATTTCTTCACATCAACATGCAGAAAGAGAAAAATCACATGATCATATTAATGGATACAGAAAAAGCATTCGACATAATACAACACTCGTTTATGATACATTTCCGAAAATGAGAAATAGAGATCTTTCTTGATTTAAAAAAAATACCCACAGAACACCTGCAGCTAACATTATTAATGGTGAGAAAATCAAGAGCTTTCCTGGTAATATCAAGAACAAGGCAAGCATGTGCCTTCTCAGTGCTCTTTTTCAACACTGTCCTGGAATTTCTATTTAATAAAAGAAGGAAATGAACTAAGTATTGTGATTGGGAAGGAAGAAATCATTTTTCACAGATGACATGATTGTCTGTGTGGGAAATCTGAAAGCATTGACAGAAGTTATGGAATTAGTGGACAGTAATAGAAAAGTTGCAGGCTATGAGGCTAATAGAAGCCCAAAAGTTGCAGGCTATGAGGCTAATAAAAGCCCATTGCTTTTGTTTGTACCAACATGAACATGTGTAGTTTGAAAATAGACATAGATTACTCTTTACATTAGCAACCCCCAAAATGATACTTGGGCATAAATCTAACAAAATGTTCAAAACCTTTTTGAGGAAAACTGCAAAACTCTGAAAGACTTCAAAGAACTACTTAAATGGAGATGTGTCCCATGTTTGTGAATAGGAAGACTCAAAGTTATCAAGATATAAATTCTCCCCATTGTGATCTACAAATTTGATGCAATCCCAATCAAAATGTCAGCAAGTTATTTTGGAGTATTGACAAACTTATTCTAAAGTTTATCTGAAGAGGAACAAGACCTAACATAGCTAACACAATATTGAAAGCAAAGAATAAAGTTGGAGGACTTACATTACCTGACTTTAAGAGTTACTATAAAGCTGCAGAAACTGGCTGTGTGGTGTTGGCTTAAAGAATAGATAAATGATTCAATGGAATGAAATAAAGACACTAGAAATAGAATCACATAAATGTAATCAATTGGTCTTTGGCAGAAAAACAAAGGCAATACAATATAACAAAGATTTGCTGCCTTTTCAACCAAATGTTGTTGGAACAACTAGACAACCACATGCCAAAAATAAATCTAGGGACACACTTTCAACCTGCCGCAACCATTAATTCAAAATGGATCAGACCTAAATGTAAAACTTAAAATGCAAATGTGAAGTGACAGTCACTTTAAAAGACAGTTTGGCAGCATCTTACAAAACATACTCTTTACCATAAGACCCAAATGAGTTATGTCCACATTAAAACCCTGCACGTGAATGTTTATAGCAACTTTAGTCATAATTGCCAAAACTGGAACCAACATAAATAGCTTAGGTGAGGGGATAAACAAAGTATGGTACATCAAGATGATGAAATATTATTCACTCCTAAAAAGAAATTAGCTATAAAATCACCAAAAGGGAATTTAAATGCATATTTTGGTGTGAAAGAATCCAATGTAAAACAGCTAAATATTCTATGATTGCAACTATGTATTTCTGGAAAAGACAAACTATGGAGGCATTAAAAGGATGAGTGGTTGCACGGGGTTGGGGGCAGGAGTTATGTATAGATGGTACACAGAGAAATTTCACTATAGTGAAACTCCTCTATGATAACTACAGTGATGGATGTATATCATTGTACACTTGTGAAAACTCATAGAATTTATAATACCATGCATGGGTCATAATGTAAATTATGGGCTTTGAATGATAATGAGTGTCAATGTAGTTTTTATTGATGCTGATACACATACCACTGTGTTTACAAGGTTTCAATAGTGGGAGAGGTCATGTGTATGTGGGGGCTTGAGGGTATATGGAAATCTTTACCTTTTGCTCCATTTTGCTATGAATCTAATATTTAAAGTCTTAAAAAGTGTAGGAAAGAAAACGATGCATGGGTAATAAAATTCCTTTGATACTTTGAATGTGAGGAAAAGTTCATATTCTGCCCTCAAACTTGATAACTCTCCTGGGAGTAGAATTCTGTGTTTAAAATCATTACCCCAAGAATTGTGAATAATTTGCCTCTTTGTTCTAAGTTTTATTGTTTCTATGAAGTCCCAACACATCTGTATTACAGCTTGTTTGTAAGATAATTTTTCGTTAAGTGGGTTTGGCATACTTTCACCTCACCCGTTAGCTTCCACACTCTATAATTTCTCTTAATCTGGAAATTCAATGTTTTTAATCTTTGGAATATCTTGAATTATTTAGTTGTTTTTGTCTTTTTCTGTTTTTCCTGAAATTTTAATATTTTTATTTAGATATTTGACTTTGTCGATGAGTCATACGACTCTTTCCTTTTCCACCTTTTTAAATGTTACTCTGTCACTTGATTTCAAATTCTTTATCTTCCTAGATCTATTAATAGTTTTTTAAAAATTGCAGTTTTGAAATTCTCGGGTGCTTTATTTTTGCCATTTTGGTCTTTCATGTTACAGTCTTTCCTTGGATGACAGTTTAATACGGGTTTTCTGCTCATGTTTAACTGGGGACTGGTTAGACTTGGTGAGTTTTCTACTTGGGGTGTGTTGGCTGTGCATTTCTCTGTAACATAACTTGATTGGACTTGCTTTTTGGGGGATCTCTGATAAGTGTCCTTAGGGCTTTTGCCTTGGCAGAAGGCTGTTAGACACTATTTTGGGGGGGGCAAGTTTGGGGAGGCAGATGGTTTTCAGTGTATGTTTGCGTGTGTGTTTCTCATGTGATCAATGATATCATTATAACTATAATCCTCCCCATAGTGAATCACAAATGTCAAAACATTTTGTGCAATACCCTCTCTCATTCATTAACTTTCTTGTCTAAAATAATCTTGCTAGTTGCTTTGTATTTGTTCCACCTGTTCTTTTTCTCACTTTTCTGTTGGCCTTTGGATTAATTTACTGTGTTTTATGATTTCATTTTACCAACACTAATGATTTTTTTAAACTGAAATTTTATTTAGCAATTGACTTGAGATTAGAATATACATCTGATGACAGTCTCCTTCAAATAATAATAGTTATGGGCACCCAATAGGAGATCACAAGAGAGGAGCCTGCATGTGTTTGTGAACTCCTTTTGTGACTGTGGGTCCCAGAGGTTTTATATTCTTTCAGTAGCTTCCGTTTGCTCTTTACCAATTTTTGAAGTTTTTAGCTTTCTTCTTCTTACCTGACTGCATGGCACCCAATGTCTCTTCCTCTTGTGCTCTGACTTACGTGCGCTGGTAATCGCATCTTCTCTCCCTTCAGGGTGGGGAGACATGTCTTTCTTAGGTTTAAGGCTCCTAGGTTGTCCTGTGACTTCAGCTCTGAAGGGTTGAAGAAAAGATTATACTTTTATAGTTTATTTGCATTTTCTTTTGTTCAGATATGAGCACTACTTTTTGCAATTTTCTGTATCCTAGACAAAAGTAGAAACCCAGGCTGGGTGCAGTGGCTCACTCCTGTAATCCCAGCACTTTGGGAGGCCTAGGCAGGAGGAGTGTTTGAACCCAGGAATTTGAGACCAACCTGTGTAACATAATAAGATCTTCTATCTAGAAAAAATAAAAAATTATTAGCCAGGCATGGTAACATGAACTTGTGTACTCAGCTTCTTGGGAGGCTGAAGTAGGAGGATTGCTTGAGGCCAGGAGATAAAGGCTGCAGTGAGCTGTGTTCATACCACTCCACTCTAGCCTGGGTGACAGAGTGAGACCCTGTCTCAAAAAAAAAGTCATCAATATTCTTGATTAAAATGTTTAGACTTTAATTTTTTACTAAGTATACTTTTTTCTTTTTTTTGAGAAGGAATTTTGCTCTTGTCACCCAGGAGTGCAATGGTGCGATCTCTGCTCAGTGCAACCTCTGCCTCCTCTATTCAGGCAATTATTCTGCCTCAGCCTCCCGAGTAACTTGAATTGCCTGCATCTGCCGCCACACCCGGCTAATTTTTGTAGTTTTAGTAGAGACGGGGTTTCACCATGTTGGCCAGCCTGGTCTCGAACTCCTGACTTTAGGTGATCCACCTGCCTCGGTCTCCCAAAGTGCTGGGATTACAGGCGTGAGCCATCGTGCCCGGCCAAGCATACATTTTTTGAACTGACTGCTAAGAAAGGTTTTCTTGCAAAAAATATGAAAATCTCATTTGTAATATTAGCCTATTTAATAACAAATTCAGACTAGTCTAAGATTGTCCAGCCTCCATTTTCTGTATATATTTCAAATGTACTTAACCTATAATTGTCCATGTTTCCCTTTGACACTGGTGACTGGAATCCTAAAGGCTTCATGCAATTTGCAGGCTTTTACACTCTTGGCTAGGACAGTGCCTGGTGGCACTGTGGGTGGGAACACAGCATCAAGTATGTTTCATACCACTACCTGAGATAGGAAGTACCTGTTTCTATGGACTCCTCTCAATATGGCACGTGTGAGTAGTTTTGAGGCAATCCAGGGATGTGTTTGATATTTTGCCCCTCTGGAGTGACTCAGAAAGAGTCAAGGTTTTTTTTGTTTGTTTGTTTGTTTTTGTTTTTGTTTTTGTTTTTTTTTTTTTTTTGAGACGGAGTCTCGCTGTTGCCCAGGCTGGAGTGCAGTGGCCGGATCTCAGCTCACTGCAAGCTCCGCCTCCCGGGTTTACGCCATTCTCCTGCCTCAGCCTCCCAAGTAGCTGGGACTACAGGCGCCCGCCACCACACCCGGCTAGTTTTTTTTTGTATTTTTTTAAGTAGAGATGGGGTTTCACCGGGTTAGCCAGGATGGTCTCGATCTCCTGACCTCGTGATCCGCCTGTCTCGGCCTCCCAAAGTGCTGGGATTACAGGCTTGAGCCACCGCGCCCGGCCATGTCAAGGTTATTTTTAAGATTTAACCATATGTTAAAGAGGACTTCGTTTATTGTACATACATTTCAATCACAAACAACTACATGTGGTACCGACGTTGGAAGTACAAAACAAAGGTTTACCAACACTCATCACAACTTATTTGAATGTAACTACTGTTCATAGTAGTCTTTTAAGAATACCTACATATATGTTGTTTTATGTAGTATATAAAAATAGAAGGTATAAACTGGGACTCTTGTGGTCAAATTAACACTCTATGCATATCTGGTTATATTTTGTTCACTAATTTTACAAATCACTACAGTTGGAATTTTGTAACCTTCAGTGTAATAAAACAGCTTTGGCAAGGGGTGCTTGATGCCATATTCATATTTGTTGCCTTCCTGCAATCCTTACATGGATATGCTTTCTAAAATAAGTCTTGGCTGGGCATGGTGGATCCAGTCTGTGCGACAGAGCAAGACTCTGTCTCAAAAAAAAAAAAAAAAAAAAAAAAAAAAATTAGTCTACTAAATGTCTCAAACCTCCATAACGTTGCATGGCACCTTTTGATTTAAACATAATCCCCCTTGTTCAATTTTATTATACTGTTGGAGATCAAGCCATTTCCTCTGATAGGCCTTCCTGATGCCCTCACATAGAATTAAGTATTTTATCCACTGAGAATGGATAAAATATCTACCTCTAGACATTCTTCTAGTGCTGCATCTATCAGGTTCTGTTACAAACTGCTTGTTAGATGCCAGCCTCCCCTTCTAGACCTGAGTTCCTTGAGGGCATAATACATGTGTCATTTACCTTTATATATCTGGTACTTAAAATAGAACTTGGAGACAGGATAGGTACCCTGAGTATTGTTCAGCTGAATTGGATTATTACTTGGTTATTTTAATGGCTCTGCTTAAAATGCTAAAAATTGTTTTCTTTATTTTTACTAAATGTATATGTTTACACTTTTTCTCACAATGAAAGACTAAATGTTCCATGTTTATAAACGAAATGTAAATAATTAAAAGATATTTATATTTTAATTATTAAAACAAGAGAACTGTGACCTGCAAATGACCTGATATAAATACAAGATATGAGATTAAGATTAAGATAAATAAGATTAGATATATATTTATCAATAGTTATGATAATCCTCAGCTATACCTTCAGGCATTTTATAAACATGTTTGGAAAGGTAACTTATAAGCACAGGAAACCAAGTATTACATTTATTTTACACCTAGAACTACTGAGGAATCTCAAAACTCATATGATTGCACTATTCCTATTCACTATTTGTTTTGCTTCATATGATGATTGCAGTATTCCTATTCACTGTTTTGCTTTTAGCTAATGGGGATGTTATAGCTCAATCAGTAGCTGATTAAATAGTTTGAGCCCTCTAGGCTCTTCCTTTGTTTGCAATTGATTATGAAATAAAAGCCTTAGTTTTACTTAAAATAGTGTTTTAGCTTAATTTTTTGTTGTTGTTGTTGTTGTTGTTGTTTCTACACCAGTGTACTGACTATGACTTGGAATTTGGAACTGAGTGTTTGCAATTGGCCCTAAAATACTGTCGCACTAAAGCCAAACTTGTAGAAGGATCACCAGACCTCTGGAAGGTAAGAGGGATGATACCTTGCTTGGGTTCTTTTCTGTGTTTGTGTGGGTGTACATTGAAAACCAGTAGTGCATTGAGTGGGAGTTAAGGGAATCTCACGGGTTTACTGAATCATCAGTGTGTAGTATCCCTTCTATTGCTTGGCTTCAAGAAAATTCACTTGGAGATAATTTACTCAGACACATCTCATTTTAACCTGTGATTGGTTTATTCACTTTTTTCTTTTTCTTCCTCTCTGTAGATAGTTTTATTAGTCTGTTCTCACATTGATATAAAGAAATACCTGAGATTGAGTAATTTATAAAGGAAAGAGGTTTAATTGGCTCATGGTTCTGCAAGCAGTACAGGAAGCATAGCAGCTTCTGCTTCTGGGGAGGCCTCAGGAGGCTTCCCATCATGGCAGAAGGCAAAGGAGGAGTAAGACACTTTGAGGCCTCACTCACTTGCAGAACAGCTCCAAGGTGGAAATCTGCCCCCATGATCCAATCTCCCCCATCAGGTCTTACCTGCATTGTTAGAGATGAGATTTGGGCAGGGACACAGATGCAAACCATATCAATAGTCTCTTTTTTTTTTCTTCACTCAGTTGGATTAAAGCTACACCTTTGCCTGCAGTATCAACATTTCCTTTCAGGCCCTGGGTGGTTGTTCCTACTTAACTGGGTTAAAAGGATATCTGCAACAGTTCTGACCTAGTGGGGGTAGTGGCTGGATCCACTCTCTGTCCCACTGTGAGGAATTAGACTGTTTCCTGTGGCAGGGCCCAGCTCCTTTAATGGCTAAATTACCTTTTTTTTTTTTTTTTTTTTTTTTAACGGAGTTTCACTCTTCTTGCCCAGACTGGAGGGCAATGGTGCTATCTCACTTCACTGCAACCTCCACCTCCTGATTTCAAGCGATTCTCCTGTCTCAGCCTCCCAAGTAGGTGGGATTATAGGTGCCTACCACCACACCTGGCTAATTTTTGTATTTTTAGTAGAGATGGGGTTTCACCATGTTGGCCAGCCTAGTCTTGAACTCCTGACCTCAGGCTATCTGCCCACTTCGGCCTCCCAAAGTACTGTGATTACAAGTGTGAGCCACCACGCCTGGCCTAACCTCTTTTGGAGGGAATAGAGTACTTATTGCAAACAAGATAATGGCACTATCATATTGCAGCTTCTTATCAAGGCCAGGGATGGTTTAGAGTGTGATTCTTTGTTTCATTAGTTGAATTGAACAGGACATTTGGAAATAAGAGTCTGGAAATAAGAAATAAGTACATTTGGAAATAAGATTATTTCATAATCTTGAAATACATACTGCTGCTTTTGAAATATTGCTTGTAGTCTTTGGAAATCTTTATGAAACATCCATCAAAATCTGATTAGTAAAGATTCATTCTAATTGAGTCTATAAGCATATTTCCTTACTGATTTTTAAATCAGAAAGCCCTATAAGTTGATCAGTTATTTTGCACAACAACGTGATCAGCCTTACTGCATGCTAAGATTGTCTCAGGATAATCTTAAATATTTAAAATGTTGAATTCTAAGACTCCAAAATATTGACATGTTTGAATTATTGCCTGGTAGAGAAATTTTATGCAGTAGAGAAAATTCATGCAGTATTACTCTTCATTTAAGGACAACCTAAAATGCCTGCCTGCTGGGTTGTCATCAACCCAGCAGGCAAACGTTTTATTCATCCTTTTCTATATATGGCTCAGTGATATTAATTATGAGGATTTTTGGCAATTACCAATTAGATGCTTCATTAAAGATCCTGACCCACATTTCTTTGGAACTCCTTTGGCTGTCTGGCAGGCCCAATTTGAAGACGAAGAAAAAATGTGGAAACTCTAAGGCGTTTTATTGCTACTGACATGTCAATAATCCCTCGTCTCACTTTTGACATCTTTGGGGCTATGATTATTTACCTCTGTGCATGTTCAGAGCCTTCATCACGTTTGTAAAGCACTATTGAGATCTATGGATGAAAAGGAAGCAGCACATTGCTCTCTGACTGTTACATTCCGTCTTCAGTGTTTTCTTTTTGGTGAGGTGTTCATATTTCTCTGTTCTCTCCAGCAAGAGTGTTAGTCCTCAGGTATGTCTTGATGCTCTGCTCCCCTTTTATGTGCAACAAATATTAGTGCAGGCTAACCTGATTGGCCTTTCCACACAGTGCTTCTCTTGGTTCCACTGGTGAGTCCCTTTTTAGGGATGTTGTTATGGGTTCAACTCTCCCCTAAAAAGGTATGTTCAAGTCCTAATCTGTGGCACCTGTGAATGTGACCTTATTTTGAAATAGTGTCTTTGCAGATATAATCAAGTTAAGATGAGGTCCTGCTGGAGTAGTGTAGCTCCTAAAGCCAACATGACTAATATCTGTATAAGAATAGAAGAGACACAGATATAGGGAGAAGGCCATGTGATAATGGAGGTGGATATTGGAGTAATGCATCTGCAAGCCAGGGGTTGCCAGCCATCACTGGAAGCTAGGAAGAGGCTGGAAAGGATTCTTCCCAAAAGCCTTCAGGGGTCCTACTTGTATCTTGATTTGAGATGTCTAATCTCCAGACCGTGAGAGAATATAAATATTTCTGTTTTTTGTTTGTTTGTTTGTTTGTTTGTTTTTAGACTGAGTCTTGCTCTGTAACCAGGCTGGAGTGCAGTGGCACAATCTTGGCTCACTGCAACCTCCGACTCTTTGGTTCAAGTGATTCCCTTGCCTCAGCCTCCCAAGTAGCTGGGACTACAGGTGCGCACCACCATGCCTAGCTAATTTTTGTATTTTTAGTAGAGACGGGGTTTCACCATGTTGGCCAGGATGGTCTTGATCTCCTGACCTTGTGATCCACCCATCTCGGCCTCCCAAAGTGCTGGGGTTACAGGCATGAGCCACCGCGCCCAGCCAAATTTCTGTTGTTTGAAGCCTGCCAATTTGTAGTAATTCACTGTAGCAGGCCTGGGAAACACATGCCGAAAGGGCGAGGTCCCCTAGAAATCAGCATCATAGCATCACTTTCGACATGGAACGGAAGTAGAGAACTTTACTCTTATGAATGAGATTGGAATAATGCCGTGCTTCAAAGGGAACTTGGACCCTAAAAGGCCTGTCATGCTCTGGATTGGGGAAAATGTCTTACAGATAGACGTTATGAGGGTTTTTGGTTTGTTTGTTTTTTAGTATCACATTTTTTTTTCCTGTTAAGTGAGGTGATACTAGAATGCAAATATTGCAGGTTTTTTTCAGGGTCCCTATTTTCTCTTTCTGCCTCTTGTCTCATCTTTGATTTCTCTTTTTGGTATTTTCATAGCTAATTATTTAACCCCTTTTGATAACACTGTAAGATTTGTCATTAAGCTTTTACTTTAATTTTGTAATCTTATTTTGTATGACGAGAGTATTTGTTTTACACAACAGTGGAGTTTATGCTTTGAAATTAGTGTCCTAATTCTACACTATTTCCAAAGATGCTGGACTCAGATGGCATGGCCATGTACTTGAAACATGATTCAAAATCTGACAGTAAAATACACATTTGGACATGGTGGAGGCATTTTATTACCATGGAACAGCGTAAGGCAAAGGAGGATTCTGAAACACAGAGCAATATACCTTCCCTTTCCCCTCAAAAGTCAGGGAGTTCACTTTGTACTGGTTTAGAGAGTGACTTGAAATTTCTGAGGAATGCATGTGGTACTAGAATTTCAGTAGTAGAATTTCAGTTGCCACCAGAAGTCCCAGGAGGATTATTTTGTATTTTATTTTATTTAATTAATTTATGTTTTTGAGATGGAGTCTTGCTCTGTCACCCAGGCTGGAGTGCAGTGGCAAGATCTCGGCTCACTGCAACCTCTGCCTCCTGGGTTCAAGTGATTCTTCTGCCTCAGCCTCCCGAATAGCTAGGACTATAGGTGCATGCCACCATGCATGGCTGATTTTTGTGTTTTTAGTAGAGACGGGGTCTCACTGTGTTGGCCAAGCTGGTCTGTATTTTGTATTTTATAAATATGTTTTGGTAAAAGTAAAAAGTAAACATTCTGGCTTGATGTCACCTTCCTGTGCTAGCTCTTCTGGGGTCTGGAGATAATATCAGTATTCTTTTCTTTCAAATACCATGCAGGGTAGAAATGACCACAGTACCCCACTCCCCCGCAGGGTGACGGGCACTGAGGAGTACAGAACTGGTTCTGGGAGTAGGGATCAGCTGTCATGCTTCCCTGGAGTAATCTTGCTTCGACAGGCCCAAGTAAACACTCTTATTTTGATGAGATTTCATCTAGTCTACGTAACAACTTGAGTCCCTTTAATTTAGAGTTGTACCATATTTTTGACCCCGTATACTTTTAATTAGCTTGGTCTCTTACTACACTGTACAGGCTTAGTTGAACAGAAGTCTTGTTTCTAAATGTCAAAACTGTCTTTAAGCCATACAAGGTTGATAACCAGTTACTGAAGAAATTTAACCACTGTGTTCCATTGTCTGAATGTGTTTTTTTAGGAGTTTCTGAAGTTTTTGTATAATCACAATATTATTGGAATGAATGACTTTTGAGGATTCGTTTTGTTGGGGAATACACTTTTTTTTTTTTTTAGGTCCAAGTATTTCAGCATCTGTTTAAAAACAAAAGAAACAAAATAGTCTCTATTTGGTTTTTGTAACTTCAAAGACACAATATGGTGAAATTGTTTCTCTTCAGATATTTTTATATAGTTTTCTAGCATTTTATATAGGTGTCCAGAAAAGAATATTTTCTACACATATATGATTGGTAAGGAAATAAGTTCTGAAAAATCTATACCTAATAAACATTCTGTTATCTTTGAAATGTAGGTTTTGCCTATTTATTGTGAAGGGAGAGATGGGAGAACATTATGTGTCATCTTAAGTTATTGAAGATAGTGGCCAACTGGCTGTGTCTGAAAGATTTTTTTTTAAAACTATTTTATGTCTCAACACAGAAAGAACAACATGTAGATGTGATAGGAATGAGAAATTCCCACCATATTATTACCTTACCGTGTCTATGAGATTGGAGTGTTTATCCTCCAGATTAGCTAACTACTAGATTTGTACAGAAACTTTGTTTAGTGAAGTGGGCTACTGCACTTCTATCCAAAATAGATTCCTCTGCTATTCCTTTATCCTAGCAGGTAAATCCTGGACCAAAACTATACCTTACCATCCAGAAATAAAGTAGCAGCCCACTTGGTAACACAGATAAAAAGTTGTTCAAGCAATTCAACCAATCTATTAAAATGTGAAATGCTATATAGTATCTTTTAAACAACACATGCCAACCCAAACCAGTGACTTTTGATGTACTTTTAGCCTTATTTTTTTCTACATAACTAACATACTTCAAAAGCAGTATGACTGGAAAATGTAATTCTCAATTGATGGGTTATTCATTTTTTCCCTCTAACTTTTACAACAATATGGTTTGTCCTTATTTTAATTTAAAAAACCAACAGCCTGATAATGAGTATTGAAGTTCCTTTTATCCTGTTAGCATAATCAGTAGTCTTCCTTTGACCTTGCACAATACTCTATAATGAAAAATTACTTAAAAAAATCAGTCCTGTAGTGATGAGAAACAACTTCAATCCTCTAATTTGCTGGTTTTCAGACTGTGCTCACTAGAGCCTCAGGGGCCACCTGAAGAAGAGGAAAGGTTCTGTACCTTTCACCTGTACAGGTGAAATTCCAACCCAACACCTGGCACTCACCTAGTTCAGCTCAGTTTTTCTCTATTTTGTTTGATTCTGCTTCTGTGTGCTATTTCAGCTGAGTTTAGGCATGGTGAGGTAATAATATGGTGGGAATTTCTCAAAATGGGTTTTTAGAACACTTGCATCATAAATACCTAGGTACTTGAGTGCAGTTTCTAGGACCTTATAAAAGCTTATTAATACTGTGTCTTTATTTACTGTGTATTTCAGCTCTGTGATATAGAATTCTGCAACACAGTGCACTTACATGTTCTGTACCTGAGCTCACTGGATGGGGGTCTGTGAAGTATCTGCCATAGGACAGACACATACATTACAAGGAACAGATTACAATTAGGAGGAGGCTGCATATTTTTAAGGAAAGATCATCATTGTTCTTGGGCACATAGTGGTACCCTATAGGCTCTTTTTATTTTATTGACATTTAAATAAAAATCTTACTAGGTATATACAGATATATGTAATTCTGAAGAAAGTCCCTCTTAACATAAATTGACCTTTCAGAATTTTTTCAGCTAATAATGCAACTTGGTGACTTTTTTTGTTATATGGAGACTTCTGCCCTACCTTTTTT
Source organism: Macaca nemestrina (assembly GCF_043159975.1). Classification (NCBI taxonomy): domain Eukaryota; kingdom Metazoa; phylum Chordata; class Mammalia; order Primates; family Cercopithecidae; genus Macaca; species Macaca nemestrina. The sequence continues at coordinate 87,071,428 of NC_092128.1, read as the reverse complement.
TTTTTCCTAGTATAAAGCCTAATTTTTATGCAGTCATGTTAACACTGTTGTTTAAATGCTGCCACATTTTCTTTAAGTATAATAGTCGAGTTACATTAAGATTTCAGTAACCACTGCCACATGATATCTTAATTTATTCAAAGATTTAAAAACAAATCAGCCATTTGTAGAAATAGAATATATTTTATGTGAATTTGCTGATGCTTTTCTAATCGAGAAAATGTCAGTATTACATGTTTATAGCTTCTGAAAAATCAAGAATTTCCCTGGGGGCATTATTTTATTGCCTGCACATTCCTTCCTGCTCTGTTAAGTCTAATGAAGTTTATCTGTCCTTTAGGTGACCTACAAACGAGATCTGTATGCGGCTGAATCGATTATTAAGGGTATGTTTGGCCTTATGACTGTCAGTTCCTGTGTTTCAAAAATGTAAGCCAGTTCGGAATTTCTCATGACAGTTTAAATCCAGCAATCTTGAAAGCAGAAAAGCCTGTAGGCCACTAAGGTCTCTGATATGTTTTTTGAAAATAATTACATTTTATGTTGTTTCATGCTAGTGAAATAGCAGTTATTATGATACCACATTGATTTTAATTTTTATAAAGGAAATACTTTATTAACTTGAGGGAAGTATGGGACATTGATACTATTAGAAGGAAAATAGCAAAACCTGATTTTAATAATTTTGTAAAGATCTCACTTCATTTTAACTACGAAGAGGGCTGCCCTCTCCCGTTAACAATGTCGTATCAGTACATTAGACAGCATCTTCTATGTGAGAAACATTATTTTTCCTAAATGGAGAAATTAGGCTGGACAGGATGATTTTTAAAGTTTCTTTTGGGTTCTGACAATGACTGCAATTTTGTAATTGTAGATATCTTAGGTGTGGTAACTCTTTTTTAGTTCTTTTTCATCTCTGACTCAAAGATCCCAGCTAAATAGAGGTAGTTGATTTAATAAGCAGCAAGTATTTGTTATTTTGCTTAACACTGTGCAAGGAATGTAGTTAAGATGCACTAGGGACAGTCTTTCTGTATTTTTGTAGCCTGTTATTTAAGTCAGCTTTCTCAGTCTTGGCACTATCTTGGCATTTTAGCCTGGAAAATTCTAAGCTGTGTGGACTATTCTGTGCATTACAAGTGGTTTAGCAGCATGCCTGGCCTCTGCTCACAAGCTGCCAGAGACCCATCCCTCACTCCCCTTCCCCTGGTTTTGACAGTCAAAGATGTTTCCTGGTATTGCCAAATGTTCCCTAGGGGGGGAAAAAATTTCCACTTGATAGAGAACCACTGTTTTAAAATATGGACTCCTAGCAAAATCAGAAATGTTCACCCCAATCCTGAAATACATGTGATGCTTTGCAGTGTGTTAGTAACTGATTTCTTTGAAAACAGATTATGGCTAGAACTACATGCTCAGATTTTCATTGAGAGGTGAACTTCTAAATTTAAACTTTTTTGAAATTAAAAAATGTACTGAATCTGCATTCTGAGTGCATCAATTTATTAAACAATTTTTGGAAACCCTATTTAACCATCTAAGGACTTCACATTCAGAAAATGAAAATCTTTTCTCTGATCATGACAATGTATTTGTGATTTGCCCTGAAGTTCTTTGTCCTTCAAGGATATTTTGTTTTAAACTATTAATGTACTATAACTTATGAATCTGTTTGTGTGTATGTAAACAGATCATTTATAGCTATAAATCAAAATGTTGACATATATTTACATATCAACCAAGCAGTGCGTAAACATTACTCTGGAAAAGTCAGCTGAACCATGATGTGGTTTTCATGTCCTCAGTACAAGGAAATATAAAACTCAGTTTGGTTTCTTCACAGAGCTTTGCATGTACTACATAGGAAAGATAGAAATGATTTTTTTTGTTGTTAACAATTAGTAGTTCAACTGAGAAATATAATTGTAATAATTGGCCTACATATTATCAGAGGCTTCTTAAAATGCAAAAACCTATACTGCAAGTGTTATTGCAGGAGCTATGACTTTGGAAATTGTTTGCAGAAATGGCTTTTATTTATGTAATAGGTTCTGGTCTGCTACTTTCATTTTTAAAGTATTTAAAGTATTTCATTTTTAAAGTATTTAAAGTATTTAAAACATGTTCTACTTTTATTCTTAGGGAAGGTATTTACACAACTCATTTAGGTCAACAAAATTTTAGTTTCTTTATATTTTAGGGTTTGTGTATCTAATAACTTCCCAGGAGATTCTGATGCTTCTGGTACACTTCTAGGATCACTGCTCTGGGGCCTTTCTACTCTGTGAATGCCCTAGACCAGTAGCATTGTGATTACCTGAGAACTAGAATCTCAGCCCCCACCTTATTCAATCAGAATCTACATTTTAACAGGAGCTCTGGTTGATTAGTTTGTACATTAAATTCCAGACATCTTCCTCTAGCTTGCTCCTCAGTCTTTTATAGGTTATTTATTTCTAAATAATATCTATATTGCAATAAGAGCTTTAAGTCTTACGATGCTCTCCCAGCTACAAATGCTTGTTTGCTCACCTGAGGTTACCCCTTCCATTTATGACTTGTACTTAAGACTATCTCTGATAGTAGAAATGCCTCTCTGGGCATAGGAAAGAGAAAACTCCAAAATTCCAAAATATAATGTAGCATATAGCATACTATGAGAGCTGTATATTTACCTGTAGGCATTTTCCTAATGTATTAATCAGGGTTATTTAGAGAAGCAGAACCAGTAGGATATAGAGCTATAGATAAGATGTATACGTAGATTTATTATGAGGGATTGGCTCATGTGATGATGGAGGCTAAGTCTCACGATCTGCCAGCTGTAAGCTGGAGGCCCAGGAAAGCCAGTGGTAGAGTTCCAGTACAAACCCAAAGGTGGGATTTTGGATTCCACCACAAGGTGAAACTTAAGATGCATAAATGTTTATGCTCAAAGCAGTAATAAAGGCTATAAAGCTTCTAAGCCAGTTCAAGTTCAGGACTGATTTTGCCACAAATTTATATAAAAACAATTGTTTATTATGGTTTTAAGAAAATTTTAGATTTCAGCATTGCCTGCAACGCTGTATGAACCTGTTTTAGATTGTGATTCAGTGAAGGTGGAAAGAATGTCTAATTTTTATGTTGCATCCCCTAACATTTAGTTGAGTTGAATTGCATAATAGGCTAACAGATGCAGCTGCAGTTTTTCCCTAGAATCTAAGGGAATTTATGGCCCTTCTTTCCTGCCTTACCACTCTGCCTGCTCCTGACACATGCTTATAGGGAACCAGAATATCTATCACTATATCATTTTTTTCCCTTTTAAACATAGAAATGGTATAGTATTTTTTTTTGATCATTCTTTGTCAAGATTTAAAACCAAGAGTTGGAGAACATTGAACTTATGCTAGGTGCCTTATGTTATCTCACTTATTGTTTACAATAATGCTGTAAGATATACACTATTGCTCTCATTTTGCAGGTGGGAAAACTGACCTAGGTTACTTTCTTCTGGGTCACACAGTTAGTAAGAGCAAGATCCATTATTTAAGCTCAGGTCTCCATTGTCCTTAAGTTTGACTCTACTCTAGGACATGTCCATTTTGTACCTCTGATTCACATAGCTACTCCTGCTGCCTGCTAAAGCAGATGCTGGATTCAAGAGCTCTCTCTTGGGTGAGTACATCAGTGGCTTATAAAGTTCAGCTTGCCTATTTCTGATTCCTCTGAGTTGAAAACTCTACCTTCAGCTGGTGATTAAGAATGATCCTATAAGTAAGACAGAAAATTTTCTATCCCAGTGTTTTCCTAAGCACATAGTACAGTCTTCTAGAAAGTGTTTGTTACTGGCATCAAAGATGTGTGAAAAGCATATAATGTTGTAATGACAGATTTCTAGACATGCTCAGAAAAAATAATAAAATTCCAAATCAAAATAATTGTTTTAAAATGATTTGAGGTACTGTTTATTTATTTATTTATTTATTTTTCTGTTGTTGTTAATTCAGGTAGTTGATGTTCATTATCTAGACAACAGATTTCCTTTCCAGGATGGAACTATTTTTGTTCTGTGATGAGTGCTTCATGTTTTTTTTTTTTTTTTTTTTTTTAGTGTCATTCCTGAGCTGTTTTTTTCTCTCAAATAACAATTATTGCTGGTCAACAAATTGTATTCTATTAAAGTAACTATTTCGTTGTTTACTTAGTTTGTTTTCAGGTGCTAGAAAACATTTCTAGGATAAATATCATGTCTCATGGTTTGCAAGAACATTTTGTACTCCAAAATTTACTTGTCACCAAAGTAGCTTGTGTGTTTTGGTCCATCTTAATTTATGTTCAAGTCAACATCTTTGGTTTAGTATGGGAATTCTGATGTTGGGAGAAAAATGAATCTTCTTTCATTGGTATTTGGTGTAGGTTTGCTAACTTCAAGGCATGTTTTGACTAAAATCTCCAAATTGTAGTAGATAGAAAGTCTCCAAATCTGATTTTTATCTTATGTTTTTGGATAATTTTAAAGCTTAATTTATGTTAGCATCAATATGTTTATATGGATTTCCATTTACAGTAAACTGTTTGAAAAAACATGTATAGAAAGTAATAGTTTCATTTGTCTTTCAGAGTCTATTAAAATATAATTAAAAATTTGTTAAAACTATGTAAAACAAAGGATTCATAATAATCCCTTTTCTTAGGTAGAGGGTTGGATTTGGTTGTTCTTTAATGTTTGACTCATTCAGGCTTCTACTGTGAGTGAAATTGAAAACAATTTTCTAGGGAGTAGTATGATTAATTGGTACAACAAGACACTGTACTGACTGAGAAGTTTGTAAATATCCACTTAACAAAGAGGTATTGTAGTTTTGTCGCCCAAGCTGGTTGAGCCCACCCAAGTCTGCTCTGCATGCTCAGATGAACCCAAATGATTAAAGTGGTAACAGATGCCAGTGGTAACATACTTTATATAGATTTACATAAGCCATACAAACAGTTCCAACCCACACTTGATTTAGTATGCTGACCATATCCTGGCACATGAAGGTCAATATTCTAAGAGTTTCTAAGAAAAGCCCCTGTGGAATTTCTAAATAAAATATTGCATTTATTTTCTACCTCCATTCTTCAGCTACTTAATATATTTAATTCTGTGGCTAAAGAGTACTTTTAAAGTTTTATTTTATTCTTTCTTGGTTATGTTTGTACAAACCCAAGTAAGCTTGTGCTACAAAATTGCCTCATGGTGCCTCTTTTCATATATGGTGGTGTGTATTGAAAAAGAGGAAAATTAGGTAAAATTGGAAATCCATTTCATCCCTTTTGGTTTTAACTGGCTTTAGTTAATCTTTTTTCCAGTCATTATGTAATGTTTTCCATTTGTTAGGTATTGTAAGGAAATTGATTTCTCTGAAATATAGCATCTTATTGGTTCAGAAACCTACATCCTATTCAGATAAGTGATACCGGTAGATTTCTTTCAATAAGTACTTAGCAACTGTCAATTTATCCTCATGCCATATTTTGTTTATTTGTTTTTGAAAAACTATACTGATAGAAGAGCAATTAAATTCTTTTATGTTTATACATTGAAAGTAGCTAAATATACTTTGGCATTGACTGCAAGGAATAAAATGACATGAGAATACCTTTGGTTCAGAATTGCTGAGAACTAGGAAGACTCTGTGGGAGTGTGTTTTATGCATATGCAGAAACTAGTCCCTTGATTTCTTAGTGATCCTTTAACTTTTTTACTTAAAATCATGACATTTGAAGTGTAAGATTGTTTGTTTTTGAATCCTTTGGATCAAGCTGGAAAGATGAGGAACTTTAAATCAGGTTTTCCACATCTGTGACCAGACAACATTCCGCATCTGCGATATGTTCTCATCAGGCTTTTTCTTGTTAAATACCCAGGGATAACACCATTTATGTGATTAGTCATGTGTTTTGGACAGTGCAGAGTGACAGCTAAGATTATTTATATAGTAACCCCAATATTTGATGTTTCTGGCTTTGAGTATGACACTTCATTTTCCAAATTTTCACAATACCACCATAACTTCTTTATACATAATATTTTTTTGTTCTTCACTCTCAAAGAATACTGTGACTGTATTTTTTTGTGAATCTGTAAGAACATTTGCATCAAGCTTTAATTAGTAAAAGCAGGAAGACTGCAACAGGATTTAAGAGCAGTTTGTTCCCCTTGAAATCTTACTGTAAAAAAAAAAAAAAAGTAAATTGGAAAGTTCAACATTTAGGTCAGGATTAGGAAAAGTAGAGTTCACTTGTTTTAGTTTTACCATTTCCTTAATTTGTTGTCAGCGAAATAGTAATTTAAGCAAACACAAGTAAATCTGTCACTTTTGAAGGTCACATTGAGGTATTAAGCAACTAGCTAAATAAGACTTGATAACAGACAAAAGCCAGCCACTGACACTTCACTCTGATGTAGGTAGTTAAAAAAAACCCCAAAAAACCCAAATGATGATATTTATGCTCAAAGCAAATAGTACATTTGGTAAATATCCTCATGAGTCACTAACCTTGGAACTTTGCTTTCCTTCTAACTTTTCTCTCACTTAAGTTAGAGAATATATACTTTGAAAAGAAAAAAAAAATATGGTATTGATATAGCCTCGGTGAGTGGAGAACACCAGGTTTTTCATTTTGAGTTGAATTAGAAAAAACATGGACACACGTGGAGTAGTTTTAAGGAGCAGGGAGTTTAATAGACAAGAAAGAAGGGGGAAGAAAGCTATCATTTAGTTAGAAATCAGTCATATGCTTGACTGTACTGCTTACATTTAAAAACACGTGCAGGAGACAAGATGTCACATGCCTGGTCCTTACTTTTAGTTCTAAGTTAGGAAACTTCATCTTATATTCAGTGACTCACTTAAAAATGTGGTTAAGATCTGATAATATTAAATGTCTTTAAAAAATCTGCCTATGTGCCATTTGTCCTCCAGTTGAAACATGCTCATTTAGCTTCTACACTAGCTTTTCAGAAGATCACTTTGACCTTTCAGTGTGGGCATGTATGGTTTATTTGCAAGTCTTTATTTGTTTTCTTTGTCCATTTGTAATGCAGTAATGCCTTGTTGGCTGTTCTTCCTTTCTTTACTGCCTGCCTGCCTTTTTCCTGTTCTAATATCTTCCTATTGCAAGGTGTTCAGATAAACCTTGAGTATCCTTTACTGATGAAACTTAGAGACATCAGGACTCAATAGTGATGATTCTCTTTAATATCACTTTAAAATTCTTTCATGTGAGGCAGAAAACAGACTCTAAGATTGGCTTTTGATTCAAGGAATGCAATAGGATAATGGAAACCACTGCTCTCACTTTGAATGGATTACAACTTGAAACATATTTTGGAAATGGCTACTTTTGGATTTGATATATTTGTTTCTTATTTCTTGAGGCACATCTAACTTTGACTCAAGAGGTCAGTACAGTGGACCATGAGGCTCGATGGAAGAATTGCATGGTGTTGAATGTTTCCAAGAAAATTGGAGACAGATTTCTGGATATTTTGCCCACCTGCTTAAGGATCTACCGCAGTGTTTGTTTGCCTTTCCTCCATTGTTACTGAGTTTCCTGTAAAATACAAACAGCATTTTTACTAGAGTGATTAATTGATACAGGCATATGCATATTCCTTGCTTCTTAATGTGTCATGGGTCTGTCATATGGTAAAGCAGAAGCTGTGTGTATAAGAAACTTTACATATTACTGTTTTGTAAAATTAAATGAAAAGACCCCCAATTACATCCATTTTCTGTCTATAGAGGACAATATACTTTCTGTATACCAAGAGAAACGATGTTCAAGGAAAGTAAGAAGAAGTTTTAAAAGATATGTGTGTTACTGATTAGGTTTTGCCCTCTTTTATAAACTTTGAGATTTATACATTATAAATCCTTTTGCTTATGAGAGATTTTAGTTAGAATAATACTGGAATAAATTAATGTTCAATTTATGAAACCACATTATATACAACTACATTTTGTTAAATCATGTACTTGAACGAAAAGTGGCTATATTTTAGATTGCAAATAACATTAAATCAGGGAGTTGACCCCTGAAGAAATTCTGTTGCACTTACAACTAGATTGAAATTTGAGAAAATTTAAAAGGAGTCTGGCAGATGGATGGATATAGTCAAAACTCTGACATTCATAATGTCAAGCTAGGCATTTCTTAACGTACCCTTCAGGGGAGATGGCTTGAATTCTAATTCTTTCTGCCTCTGTGCTACCATCAATTCCTTGAAAGAAGTACAGGAAGAGGAACATATTTTGTTTGGAAGAGCCTCCATGTCTTCTCTTACTTCCTCTACTTGGACCTAATAGTACACAGCTATAGCACTGAAGAGTCCTGCACAAAAGGACAATTGACCTCCTGAGAAGTTCTTGATTCATATTGTATGTGCTTCAATAAATACTAATTGTCTTTGGTATTTGAGGATATTGTCTTCTCTAGTACATTGTGGACCAGTGAAGCAGCCAAAACTTTTAAGTTCTATATCCATAACCATCAGATTTGGAGTACTATTGGAGAGTATTGTTAACTCATAATTGATTAATATAACTATGCAAATGAAGGACAGTATGACTTTGATTTTAGTACAAGATGGCTAATGTTCTGTTAGATAAGCAGCTGTCAATGAGAATTATATTGTGTGATTAGGGAGGCGTGTAACAAGTACATTTCCACCATGCTTCATCTACCATAAGGTGCATAATTGAATATTTTCTACTTCCAGATGGAAATAAGTAAATGTATGTGTATCTATATTCTCAAATGGAAGTAAGGAGAAAATAATGCATGTGCCTATTGCATTAAAGTTCAGGAAAATCTGATTTTTAAAAATTGGTATGTATTTATACATATTTATGGGTGCATTGATATTTTGATACAACGTATTATGATCAAATCAGGGTATTGAGAATATCTGTCATCTCAAACATTTATTTTTTTATTTTGAGGACATTTTACATCTTCTCTTTTAGCTATTGTAAATTATGCAATATATTGTTAACTACTGATAGTCACCGTATTGTGCTATCGAGCCTTAAAACTTATTTCTTCTATCTGACTGTATGTTCTACCCACCTACCTCCCTTTATTTCTTTCTCCACTACCCTTCCTAGCTTCTGGTAGTCATCATTCTCTTCTTTATCTTTAATAAATCAACTTTCTTTATCTTTCATTATGTGAGTGACAACATGCAATATTTGTCTTTCTGGGCCTGGCCTATATAGCTTAAAATAATGACTTCCAGTTCTATCCATGTTACTGCAAATGACAGAATTTCACTCATTTTGATGACTGAGTAGTATTCCATTGTGTGTAGTATGCCACATTTTCTTTGTTCATCCATTAGTAGATGCTGAGGTTGATTTTGTTTATTGGCTATCATGAAGAGTGCTGCAATAAACATTGGGGTACAGATATCCCTTTGATATACTGAGTAGCATAGTAGTTATATTTTTAGTTTTTTAAGAAATCTCCATACTGTTTTCCCTAGAGGCGTTATAGTAATTTAAATTTCCACCAGCGCTATATAGGAGTTCCCTTTCTTCTGCATCCTCTGCAGCATTTGTTATTTTTTGTCTTTTTGATAATAGCCCTGTAACTGGGTTGAGTTGGTAACTCATGTGGTTTTGATTTACATTTTCCTGAGGATTAGTGACGTTGAACAATTTTTTTATGTACCTGTTGGCCATTCGTGTGTCATCTTTTAAGAAATGCCTATTTGTGTCCTTTGCCTACTTATTAATGGGATTACTTATTTTTTTGCTATTGAGTTCCTTGTATATGCTAAATATTAGTCCCTTGTTGGATGAAAGTTTGCAAAGATCTTCTCCCATTGAATAGATTGTCTCCTTACTCTGTTGATTTTCTTTGCTGTGCAGAAACTTTTTCCTTTAGTAAGTACCATTTCTCTATTTTTGTTCTTGTTTGTGCTTTTGGAATCTTAGCCATAAAATCTTTTTTGACACCAATGTCCTGAGCATTTCCTCTTCTTTCTTCCAGTTATTTTTATAGTTTTGCATCTTACATTTATGTCTTTAACCTATTTTGAGTTTATTTTTGTATACGATGAGAGATAGGAGTCTAGTTTCTTTCTTCTGCATGTGGATGTCCAGTTTTCCCAGCACCATTTGTCAAAAGTATGTCCTTTTCCCCATGCATATCCATTAGTAGATGCTTAGGTTGATTTTGTGATTCCTGGCACCTTTGTTGAAAATCAGTTGACTGTAAATATGTGGATTTATTTCTACTTTCTCTATTTCATTGTATTGTCTTCTGTGTCTGTTTTTAAACTAATGCTGTATTGTTTTGGTGACTATAGCTTTGGTGTATTTTGAAGTCAGGTAGTATGATGCGTCTAACTTTGTTCTTTTTTTTCAGGATTGCTTTGGCTATTTGGTATCTATTGTGGTTCCATACACATTTCAGGATTGGTTTTTTTTCTATTTCTGTGAAGAATATCATTTGTATTTTCATAGGGATTGCGTTGAATCTGTAGATTGCTTTGGATATAGTATGGTCATTTTAGCAATATTATTTTGATTCATGAGCATGGATGTCCTTCCATTTTTTAATGTCCTCTTCAATTTCTTTCATTAGTGTTTTGTAGTTTTTGTTGTAGAGGTCTTTGTCTCCTGGGTATTTTATTTTACTTTTTGTAGCTATTGTAAAAGGGATTGGTTTCCTGATTTCTTTTTCAGCTGGTTATTTGTATATGAAAATATGACTGATTTTTGTATGTTGAATTTTGTTTCCTGCAACCTTACTAAATATCAGTTCTAAGAGTTTTTTGTTAGAGTCATAGGTTTTTCTAAATATAAGATCATGTCATCTATGATAGAACAACAATTTAATTTCTTTGACAATTTGGATGACTTTTATTTCTTTCTCTTGTCTGATTGTTCTGGCTAGGACTTTCAGTACTGTGGTGAATAGGAGTAGAGAAAGTGGGCATCCACTTCTTGTCCTCTGTTTCTTAGAGGAAAGACTTTCAGCTTTTCTCCATTCAGTATAACGTTAGCTGTGGGTTTATCGCATATAGCTTTTATTGTGTTGAAGTATGTCTCTCTACCTAATTTGTTGAGAGCTTTCGTGAAAAAGGAATGCTGAATTTTATCAAATGCTTTTTCTATGTCTATTAAGAGGATCATATGGTTTTTGGCCTTTATTCTGTTGATAGTGATATATCACATTTATGGATTTGTGTATGTTGAACCATCTTGCGTCCCTGGGATAAATCCCATTGACTGTGGTGTATTATGTTTTGATATGCTGCTAGATTTGGTTTGCTAATATTTTCTTCAGCGGTTTTCTGTGACTCAGCGTGGTGGCTCACACCCGTAATAACAGCACTTTGGGTGGCTGAGGCGGGCAGATCACGAGGTCAGGAGATGGAGACCATTCTGGCTAACAAGGTGAAACTCCATCTCTACTAAAATTACAAAAAATAGCCAGGAGTGGTGGTGGGTGCCTGTAGTCCCAGCTACTCGGGAGGCTGAGGCAGGAGAATGGTGTGAACCCAGGAGGCGGAGGTTGCAGTGAGCCAAGATTCTGCCATTGTACTCCCGCCTGGGCAACAGAGCGAGACTCTGTCTCAAAACAAACAAACAAACAAAACAAACAAACAAAAAAAAACTTATCAGGGATATTGGCCTGTAGTTTTATTTTTATGTTGTATTCTTGTCTGGTTTTGGTATCAGGGTGATGCTTGCCTCCAAGAATGAGGTAGGAAGAATTTCCTCCTCTTCAATTTCTTGGAATAGTTTGAGGAGGATTAGTATCAGTTCTTCTTGATATGTTTGGTAGAGCTCAGCAGTGAATCTATCTGGTCTTGCGTTTTTTGTTCTTGAGAGACTTTTCATTACGGATTCAATCTCATTAATAATTATTGGTCTGTTAAGTTTTCCTATTTCCTCCTCTTTCAATCTTGGTAGGTTGTATGTGTCCTGGAATTTATCAACTTCCTCTAAGTGTTCCAATTTATCAGCGTATTGTTGTTTATAATAATTTCTCATGATCCTCTGTATTTCTGTAGTGTCAGTTATAATGTCTCTTTGTTTATTTTATTTAGTGGTTCTTTTTTTGTGTAGTGGTTTATTGAAGATGATTATTATTTTTGGGTGGTTTACAATCAAACTTCTTTTGTTGATCTTTGTATTTTTTTTTGTTTTTGTTTTTCGTTTTGGGGGATTTTTTTTTTTTTTAAGGAAGAGTCTCACTCTGTTGTCCAGACTGGAGTGCAGTGGTGTGATATCAGCACACTGTAACCTCTGCCTCCCAGGTTGAAGCAATTTTCCTGTCTCAGCCTCCTGAGTAGCTGGGATTACAGGCATGTACCACCACACCTGGCTAATTTTTATAATTTTAGCAGCGATGGGGGTCTCACCATGTTGGCCAAGCTGGCCTCAAACTCCTGACTTCAGGTGATCCACCCACCTTGGCCTCCCAAAATGCTGGGATTACAGGCGTGAGCCACTGCGCCCAGCCTATAATGTGTTTTTAGTCTTTATTTTGTTTAGTTCTGATATTTCTTTCCTTCTACAAATTTTGAGTTTTTGTTTTTGTAGTTCCTTGGGGTGCATCATCAGCTTGTTATGTTACATCCTAATAAAGTTGGAATTACACTATGTTAAAGGTATTTTTTAAGGCTTATTTTATTTTATTTTTTTAGAATATATATATTTAAATATTTTAGCTTGACTTATTGATGGTTGTTAGTGGCTTGAAAGAAAAATGGTTGTATTTTTTATTTCTCTAAAATAAGAATCCACTGATAATTTCTTGATCTCTACCTCTCTCTTCCTTTTTAAACAGTCTTTAACATCAATTTTTATTCAAATTGATGTAAGGAAATGTGTATGTTAGTTTACGTGTGCTGCCGTAACAAAGTACCTAGTCTGGGTGGCTTAAACAACCAAAATTTATTTTTTCACAACTTTGTGTGCTAGAAGTCTGAGATCAAGGTTTTGGTAGTTTTCATCTCTTCTAAAGCCTCTCTCCTTGCCTTGCAGGTGGTTTCTTCATCATTTGTCTATACATAGTCTTCTCTCTGTAGATGTGTGTGTATGTATTTCTTTTCTTTTCTTCTTCTTTTTTTTTTTTGCCACCCAGGCTGGAGTACAGTGGTACAATCTTGGCTCACTGAAACCTCTGTTTTCCAGGTTCAAGAGATTCTCATGCCTCAGTCTCTCAAGTAGCTGGAATTAATGGTGCACACCCACACGCTCAGCTAATTTCTATATATTTAGTAGAGACAGGGTTTTGCCATGTTGACCAGGCTGGTCTTGAACTTCTGACCTCAAGCAATCCACTTGCTTTGGCCTTCCAAAGTGCTGGGATTACAGGTGTGAGCCACTACGTGCCACCGTGCCCAGCCAATATTTCTTTTTCCTATAAGGGCCCACCCTAATGACCTCATCTTAGTTTAATCATCTCCCTAAAGATCACATCTCCAAATAAAGTCACATTCTGAGGTATACTGGTGGGTAGGAATCCAACGTGCTAATTTTGGGAGAAACACAGTTCAACCCGTAGCAATGTGTGTTAGTCATGATCCTAGCACAGAGCCTGGAAAATAAGTCTTGAATATCTTCTTGTTGGAACTGTGTTCCAAAGCTTGGGATGATACTGAGAAATCATAAGCTGGAGTTCAGGAGTTTGTGATCTTGTGGAAGAGAAAGACAAAAAATGTACTGTAATGTAGAAACTATAATCAAAGTAAAATCAAAACATAAAACAGTGTTAGAGGAAGTAAATCTTTCAGGATACTAACTTCACATAGATTTCTGCTGGAAATCTTAAAGTTGACAATTTTATGCCTGTGAACTTGGGCAATTTTCTTGCTTTATAGACACCTTTTATTGATCTATAAAATGGGGAAAATAATTCATACTGCTTTATTGTAATCATTAGGTAAAATATATAAAAGTATCTACCACAATAAAAAGCAAAGGCAGTATTAAAAATATATAGTATGACATGAGCACTAAATAATCATAATGCGTCTGCTGACTATTGAAATGATTATTGGCTATAAGGAACTGGCATGGCTCTCTTGGTGCCTAATGTATGGGTATCAGCTCTGAATAAACTTATAAGGGTCGTATGACATATAGATTTCTTTCTTTCTTTTTTTTTCTGAAACCCTATACTGAAAAGCGTTTCCTCAGGAATACTCAGATTCAATAATGCACTGATTTCTACCTGAGTAGAAGGAGAATGCTGGGTGTGTGTTGATATATGTTTGAGAGAGATACTTTTATGTATTAGAAATAGGAATTTTTGTAGTTTTGAAAGTCTCCTTGGTGATTGTCACCTGTGCATTCCTTCTCCTAACCAACCAACACACAAACCAAAATACATCTAAAACACAGGCTATAGTTATTAAAACAGATGGTACTCGAGGTGGACCTTGTTGGAGAATTAGATCATACTACAGGCAGGGGAACATGTATTTTATTTTTTAGATACATTCGGGAAATTGGTAGGAAGTGTTGGTTGATTGATGAATCCTATGATGAGGACCTGGGAATTATGAGTTATCTGGTGAAGAATGCTTAGAATGCTAGTGTAAGTTCTATGGAGAAACACCAAAGAGGAGATATAGATATGGATACAGATAAACATTTGGCTCACCAGCTTATGGAGGCTGGTAAGTCCAAAATCTGAAGAGTGAATGTCTCAGGCTTTCATTTGATTGGATGAGGCTTACTTATACTGTGAAGGGCCATCTGCTTTATTCATTCTACCTAGATAAATATTAATCTCGTTCCAAAACACCTTCTCAGAAACACTTAATATTTGACCAAATATCTGGGCACCCTGTGGTCCAGTCAAGTTGATACACAAATTAACCATCAGAGCCAGGAAAATTAAGTTGTAGATTGTTTCTTTTTGGCGCATATATATATATATATATATAAATTTTTTTTTTTGAGATGAAGTTTCACCCTTATTGCCTAAGCTGGAGTGCAGTGGTGCAATCTTGGCTCACTGCAATCTGTGCCTCCCAGGTTCAAGCGATTCTCTTGCTTAGCCACCCAAGTAGATGGGATTATAGGCATGGGCCACCATGCCCAGCTAATTTTTTGTATTTTTAGTAGAAACAGGGTTTCACCTTAGCCAGGCTGGTCTTGAACTCCTGACCTCAGGTGATCCACCCACTTCAGCTTCCCAAAGTGCTGGGATTACAGTCATGAGCTACTGTGCCTAGTCAACATAATTTTAATTGGCAATTATATACATATCTTTACCATTTAGAGGTTCTCAGATATGGGCTGAGGTATTTACTGAAAAATTTGGGCTCCTTAGCTAATGCTTACGGTTTTCACTATAAGTCTAAAGACTTTATCATATTCTGGTGTGAATTTTCTCTCTCTCAAATCACACCAAGCTATGTGACCTTTAAATGCTATAGACCAAAAAAGAGTTATTCAGTGTAAATCAGAGTACATGTTGAAATTATTTTGGGGGAACCTTACTTGTTATGTCATCAATATTTTGCCATCTGCCACTGGCCTTTTAGGAATTTTTTAGAAACTACTTAAAAAATAGGATAATGTAAAAACTAAAACTCAGAGGCTCGTATCAGTCAAGTTGACAGGTCATGTATTATTTAATGTTAAATCTGAATATTTCATAATTTATTCCCAGTCTATTTTCAGGGAGAGAACAAAGACTGGATTTTTGTGTTAAAGTTTGTATAATTCTGGGATGTAAAATGATTTTGTGGTTCCCCTCAATATTTTTACTTCAACCTCTGAAATTTTCTAGGAAGTGCTTTATTAATATAACAGAAGATTAAGAATTCTAAAGACTTCTATTTTTGTTTTGATTTCATTAAACTCAAGGTAATCATTATGTACTTTGTTTTCTTTGAGAAAATTATCAGTATTAATCTTTGGAAAGAATTTTGTGCTTCATGAAAAAATGAATTATAAATATTTTGTGTGCCTTTTCTCTTCTCCTTTAGTTTGGGGATCCTATAATAACTCTGGGATTGAGGAGGTTCAATTAACTCATTGGAGCCCTGCTCCTATAGTTATATTTTTTTCTATTCTGAACTTCCAAACACATGGTACAAGTACAGTCATTACTGGGTTTTTTTTGAGACAATCTTAATTGCCATTCACAATTAAGACTGTCAGTGCAGCATGCTTTTGAAATTATCGGTAGCAATTGCATAAAATGCTTCAGCCTAGATCCTAGTGGACAAACTAAGATATAAATAATGAGAATGAGTTGGCATCTGTTTTAAAGCAAATCAGAGATGCAAACATAGATGTATTACTCAAAATGTATATTCCATTGTCACATATGATTATGGCATGTTTAGTGAAATTTGAAACAAAGGCTTAGTGGGATGCAGTTGATATGGATTGTTTGCCAAACCCTGAAATATTAAGACTATAAAGAAGAGATTAATTTGAAGTCAGAAATTGATCGTATTTTTAGTGGACAAAGTTATTTCAATTTATGTTCTTATTGAATGTATGTGTCCATAAGAGCAATAACTCTGTCATCTATTAGGTGTTTTCTTGTACCAGGCACTAGAAATAATTTTACACATTATCTAATCCTTATTAAAATCTCAAAGTGTAGTCTTTTACGGATATCTCCTGCTTTCATCTTACATAGGTCTATTTTTTAAATGGCAATATTTTATTATACTGAGGGATGAATCTTCAAATCATTGTAATAGTTGGAAAATTCACTAATAGCAGAGGTCACTTCTTACTCAATTTTGAGTGGACAATGCCTAACACACTGAAGGCATCAATAAATGAAAAGACTTTTCAAGTCCATCTCCTTGCACTTGATTTGTCCTTTTACAGATGTGTGCTTCCTAGTACTCTTTTAAAAAATAAAATAAAAGAAAATTTGACTCTGCATAGAAATCGTTCTTTTGTCTCTTTGCATTTCATACATGCAAAGTGCTGCCAAAGTATCAATATGCTACTTTCAGCATCTGTTCCAATACAGAATTGAAATTGTATAAAATTTTAAAAATTGTCTTTCCCTCAATTTAACAAATATTATTGAATGCCTATCAAGTCTCCTATATCTGTAGTTATTAAATATGTTACCTTATTTAATATCAACTTTATAAAGGTTAGAGATTTCTTAATTGTAAAACCCAGTGAGACATGCACATAAGAGTAGTGTTTGTGTGGGTTTGAGTTTTTTAAATAGTTTTATGTCAGAAATGTCAAAGTCTCTGTGCAATGGGCAACGAACACAGCTCTGTCTCACTAAACTCACCATCTTCCAATTGCCACACAGAAGATTAAAGAAAACTGAGAAATTACCCCCAAAGTTATTCCATATTAGGTAATAAGCTATAGTAGAATATGTATATTTCCTACTATATATAAACACACACACATATATAGTATATCTATATATATATACACACACACACAGATAGTATCATTTATATATATATAAATCTATCTATACCCATAGATACAGTATCATCTATGTAGTGTCATATATATATCATATATGATATATTAGTGAATCTGGGTAGATAAAGGGAAAGCTATTTGTGTTCTTGTATCTTTTAAGTTTGAAAGTTATTAAATAACTTTCATATAAAACTCATATATATGATACAATATAGATATGAATAGGTAGATCTCTATAGATAGTATCATTTATATATATATATATATATATATATATATGGTAGATCAGTAGATCCTGTCTATACATATATAAAATATAAATGTGGTATCATATATGAAACCATATTTATAAAGGTTCTATATGATAAACCCTTTCATAATTCCCACATCATAAAAAGTCAGTGCAATAGCTAAGCAGAGGTTTTTAATCTGGCTGTACATCAGAATCACTTTTGGACAAAAATATAGGCTAGTATCTTGTTTGTGCACTAGGCATATGTATTTGAAAATATGAAAGGAAAACAAGATATTTATGTTGATTCTGATGTGCAACCAGTTGATAACCATCACATTAGAAATTGATGATGATTTTGTATATGGTCTAATCTTTGAATGTAGACAGAGTGAGAATTTATCAATAGTAGTAAAGGACATATTGATTGGGTCCATAGACACTGTAAGAAATTGGCCTATCAGATGCAGACCCTGTGGAATGCAAATAGCTGAGATTAGCTGACAATATAGAAACCAATACAATAACAAATCCACCATGTTTCTTATGATGTTACTTTGCCTAGAATCTACATCCTTATGTTTTGCTCACTTATCTTAAGAGAAGTGAACTTTAAAGTCTCCTACTATTAATATAGCTTCATATATTTTTTCTTAATTTTTGTTTTCAGGAGAGGGTGCTTTTTTATTTTAATAACTTTCAAACCTAAAAGATACAGGAATAACACAAATAGCTTCCCTATCTTTTACCTACCTTGTTGTTTACATTTTGCCTCACTTACTTTATCATTTCTGTGCATGTACTCCCCTCTCACCTTTTCCATATCACCCTTTCTTCTCCTCCTCCTCCTCCATCTCTTGACCTGTAGCATTGTGAACTACTTAGTGGGATGGTGTTTAAACCACCAAATTTATAGTAATTTGTTACATACCATTCTAATAAAAACAATAAAATTCTACGTAATCCATAGGTGAAATAAGAAACCACAATAGAAATTAGATGCTTCTAATAATGTGATTCTAAATGAAAGATGTGAAAAGCAATGAAATATTTTAAACTAAATGTGAAGTCATTTAAATTGAGTGAATATATCACAATGTTTGAGGTACAGCTAAAATTGTTATTAGAGGAAAATTTAGAGCCTTAAATATAAGTAGTAGAAAAAAGGAAGAGAGTCAGCAACTTAAACATTTTTAAAAAGAGAAGCAGCAAACAAAACTCAAAGATAGTGGAAGGAAGAAAATACTGAAGAAAATGACAAGAACCCATAAACTAGAAAACAAACATACAAGACAGAATCAATCATGATTTCCTTGGATGACAGTAATAAAATTGTTAAGACCTTGGCAAGAGTGATCATGAAAAATATTGAAAGCTCAAGTAATCAGTATCAGAAATGAGAAAGAATCAATACAACTCTACAGACATTAAGACGTTATGAACAACATTATACTACTGTTAATGAGAATTTAGATGAAATGAACACATTCTTAGGGAAATACACCATACTATCCTGAGACAGAAAATAGAGAATGTGAATAGTCATTCATCCATTTAAGATACTGAATTTTTATTAAAAGCTCTCCCACAAAGAAGCAGTTGACTTTTACCAGTGAATTCTACAAAACCATTCAAAAGAAGACATGACACCAATCTTGCACACTTCTAGAGAGTAGAAAAAAACACAACTCATTATGTGAGGATAGTATAATTGTTTAATGACAATATGACAGGACCTTGTAAGTAAGTAGAATTTCAGGCTAATTTTTTTTCATGAGCATAGAGCCAATATTTAAAAATTTTCATTATGAGATAAAATTATAGATTGGAAAGAAATAAAACTTTATCATTCATCAGCATGTTTGTATATACCGAGAATTTAATATCTATAAAACATCAGTTTATAAGTAAATTTAGCAAGGTTACTGACTATACAAGGTCTGTATCAAAATGTATTTTTGTACATAACAACAAATAGGAAATTAAAAATCAATTTATAGCGTTATCAACAAACAAGAATAAATCTAACAAAAGATGAAAGGGATCTGCACTGGAAGCAGTATTGAAACTTAAAGATTTCTGGACATGGGGGACAAATCACGTTAATTGGAAGGCTTGTTATTTTAAAGATGTCATTTCTATACCAAACTCAACAGATGTTTTTGTGGAAATGATGGTAAAAATTTATGTGACAATGAAAGATTGCTAAACAACAAATGTTTTTTATTTAGGGTAACTGAAACATGGCATAGGATAAATGCCAAATAGATTTTTTTTCCCTTGAAACAGAGTCTCGCTCTGTTGCTCAGGCTGGAGTGTAGTGGCATGATCTTGGCTCACTGCAACCTCCGCCTCCCGAGTTCAAGCGATTCTCCTTCCTCAGCCTCCTGAGTAGCTGGGACTACAGGAGTGCACCATCCATGCCCAGCTAATTTTTATGTTTTTAGTAGAGATGGGGTTTCACCATGTTGCCCAGGTTGGTCTTGAGCTCCTGACCTCAAGTGATCTGCCACCTTGGCCTCCCAAAGTGCTGGGAATACAGATGTGAGCCACTGTGCCTGGCCAACAAATAGATTTTGAATTCATTTTTTAAAAATATTTCATTTTTGTAAGTTGGTAGTAATATACCAGTTTTATTACTGTACACTTGCTGGGTAGAGCTTAGAATTTTATAAAGAAGGATATATGATGAAACAAAGCAAGGAAAACCTACATATGCTGTTTTGTATTAAATTATCTAAATGTTATACATTATTTTACAAATTTATGTAAATGTTTGTGGCACCATCACATTAATTGTTGCATTTGCAGATTACTTTGTATTTGTACATTTTTTTTTTTTTTTTTTTAGTTTTCCTAATGTTTTCATGAGGAGCTTTCAGAAATAGAACTGTTGGGGCTTTAGCCTAAGACATTTCAAAGCCCAGATTTCTCTAAACATGTAATTTCATGATATATAAGTTTGGGTTAACTTTGTTTTCAAAAGCCACTGTTTTTATGAGTTAACTTCTAAATGAAAGCCCTAGGACACTCTAGTGTCCAAGACAGCAAAGGACCCCTTTGATTTGATCTCACTAACTATCCCACTTTAGAACTCACTACTAAATCATTTTATGGCTTTTGATATGGTTTGGCTGTGTCCCCACCCAAATCTCATCTGAATTCTCATGTGTTGTGGGAGGTAATTGAATCATTAGGGGCAGGTCTTTCCCATGCTGTTCTCATGACAGTGAATAAGTCTCATGAGATCTGATGGTTTTAAAAAGGGGAGTTTCCCTGCACAAGCTCTCTTCTCTTGTCTGCTGTGATGTGAGATGTGCCTTTTGCCTTCTGCCATGATTGTGAGGCCTCTCCAGCCACATGCAACTGTAAGTCCAATAAACTTCTTTCTTTTGTAAATTGCCCAGTCTCTGAGATATCTTTATCAGGAGTGTGAAAACAAATTAATATAGCTTTCAAGTAATTCTCTTGGTTGTTGGTCACATTATGTTTATGTGACTACCTACCTCAAACACATTAAAATCTTGTTTCTTTCTTATCATTTCTGATTATTTGTAAAGCTCCTTTCTCCCACTCCTAAGCAAAACCTATTCCCCTTTCAAGAGTGAGCTCCTAGCTCATTGTATTTTAGAGTTATCTGATCTTGTCTCCAGTTTCTCTCTCCACAATGATGTTCTATAGCATTTACTGTCTAAAACATTCATTTGTGTTTTTAATTATGTTGAATTTTATTAGCATCATGTAACTCAGAAATACAGATTTATTTATTTATTTTTGGATTTGAATCTTTTTTCTACTACTCATGTCCCTGTGGCCTTGGCCAAGTTACTTCTCTGAATTCAAGCTTCCTGAATCTGTTACATAGATTCAGAATGATACTGATCTTGTATGGTCATCATGAGGATTCGTATTCATATATAGCATATAGCTCCTGGAATACATAATATTCTTGTTAAGTAGGAGATAGTAATAGCAGTGCTATTAACTGGTGATATTATTTTCAGTAACCTGTTCTCCCTGGCTTTGCTTGAAAGAATTATTAGCTATTGCTACATCAGTGATTTATATGGATCGTATTTTAGAGTTGCTCAGGTAGGAAGCAGTTGGGTCAAAAGCTAAACATACTTTTGATTCAGGAATGCTTTCTTAAAATTAGACTTTGTTTTCTTAATCCATGATATAATACTGTGTAATGGCTCTTTAACTGGCAGCTATATAGGCAATTTCTCTATAGGATGCCTGAGACTTAGAAGAATTGGTGTTAATTATAAGACAGAAAGATGTGGATTAAGAAAAATTCTACTCAGACTTCAGCTCATGGTTGAACTTGGTATCATGATAACAAGAGGTCAAGTTACCTTGAATTAGGGTGCCTTCTGATTTGCCTGCTGTAGAGGAGGACTTCATATCTTTTGGAAGAATGCATGCAGGGTTTTCAGAGGTGACATGACTATCACTGTGTCACGTAGTTTATAAATGTTAAACCAGACCATCTCAAGTCTTTCAGATGTGAAGAAAATCCTTTCAGTTGCTTTTTCCAATAGTCAAAACAGGAAATTAATTGTATTGAATTGAAAATCTAGAGGAATGTCAAGGAACACGATGTACTTAACCAGCGCACTGGATGGCACAATGAATCTGTGCCCAGGAGATAACCTATGGCCTAAAGAATGAATCTGTTTGAGAAGTAGAAATCTGTTAGGTTCTGGGAGACTCCTTATAAACATGGAAGGATTGAATTGCTGAACTTCAAATGGTTGTCACCTCTAGTTACTCCCTTCTGAATGCATCCTAAAATATCTTATTTCTGTTAGTTGCACAATGGCTGGTTCTTCACCCACAGAGTGTTTAATGGATAGATTTATGGACTTGGGTAATAAACTGAATCAGGGCCATCTCATTGTGTACACAGATTACTCCACTTGGCCTGAAATCAAAACCTCCCTATTCTTAGTCAACAGCTAAGAACATCAGGTAAGTTTATGTTTCAGCATCCTAGGGCCTTGTTACATGTTTTGTTTGAAACTTAAAACTTTTTTTTTTTTCATTTCAGAGATAATTTCCCAAGAGATTTGTGTAGTTATGGATTCAAAAGAAGATAACAAACATGTAGGTCATCTTCTTGAAGAAGTGCTAAAAAGTGAATTAAATGTAAGTATTCAAAGACTGATTCTGATAAATTCTGATTGCCAAAAACTTTTATAGCATAAAGATATCTTTCTTGGAAAAAAACATAAAAATCCTTTAATCGTAATGTTCTTATTATTTTGCCTCGATGAGATCCTTTGGTCTGCCAGCAGTTAGGGTCTGAAACATACTCCGTCACCCTTTTCATTCCTTTTGCGGATTTTCTTCCAGTCTCCATGTGTGATGTCCTTTAGGAAGCCCTGCCTGATGCCTGCACTCCCCAGAATAAGGCTGAGACTTGTCTTAAGAGGCATGGTGGCCAGTACATGCTAGATGCTTAGTAAAGTTTGTAGACTCTATGAAGATTAGAGAGATTAAGAAGAGGGAGGGGGAAAATAAGAGGCATGATGACAAAAGGTGAAATAATCATGATTTTGGAAAAGCGAGTGAATGTGAAGTGACCAACTTCGTAGTTAAACTCATATCTAATATTAGGGCTAGGAAAATAGAAGATGCAATAAGTGTGAGGGTGTCTATAGGAACTTTTTATAATTTTACCACCAAGCACTGCCATTAATCATTTTTATGACAACTTTCAAGCATTTTGTTGCCAAACTTATTTTTGTATATTTTAATTAATTACCCTGTTTTCATTAAAATATATAACTTCTAATCAGAGTTTATGTTAAACATGGGATGACCTTTTAACATCGTACATAATTCTCATCAAAAGCAGAGGGTAAAAGTTCATTTTAGCTTTGTAATTTTTTTTTTTTTTTTTTTTTGAGATGGAGTCTCACTCTGTCACGAGGCTGGAGTGCAGTGGTGCGATCTCAGCTCACTGCAACCTCCATCTTCTGGGTTCATGTGATTCTCCTGCCTCAGCCTCCACCACACCCATTAGCTGTGTAATTTTATCATGATAGTGCAGTTGGAAAGAGAACAGGCTCTGATATCAGACTGCTTGTATTTTGGATGTCAGCTCTATTTCCTAATTTCCTTGTCTGTACATTGAAAATGTTAATCACATCTACGTTCTACAGTTGCTGGGTGAGTTGAATAAAATGAATATATTTAAAGTGCTTAGAGAAGCATCTGGCATGCAGTACGTTTTCAATGAATTTGAACTATAATTAAACTTTCAATGATAAGTTGACAGAGTGGTGTGACAGTATTAGATAGTACAGACTGTTAGTTCTCATACTTTAGTGCTATATAGATACATGAGTTGTTAAAATTAACAAATTAACCAGTGTCTTCTACCTCCTCCTTTCTGAAGAATCTAATTTGAATTAGTATGCTTTAACTTAAAGTTTATAGCTGAAAGATGACAGTGAACTTTCTACTGTATATATTCTTACATTCATGTCATTACCTACTATACTTTCTCCCTCAAACCATTATTCTTAGTCATATAAGTAAATATATATGTAATAGTCACTACAAATCCTTATGTTGATATCTTAAAAATCATTTCGGTTTTCTGGAACTAATCCTGCAATAGATGTTCTAGTGAGGGCTCATGGGCACAGTATTCCCAAGTTCTTCCATGTGAATAAAATTATTCTTTTGCTCAAAATCTTCAAGGTGGTTTTGGCTAGATTAAAAACAATCTTGATTCAGTAATTTTTTGTTGAGTATCTTCGATATGCCAATCTATTTTCTTTTGTCATAAAGTATTTTGGTCAAGTGTGATGAAAATCTGACTTTCTTTGTTTTATAAGTGATTTAGTCTGTTTGCCTGGATGCTCAAATAATTCTTTTCCTTTAAAGTCCATTTGTTTTACTACAGGTTTCTTAATTATGGTCATTTTGGCTGATATTGCTAGGTACATAGTAGATTCTTCTGTGTAGTTTCAAATATTTTTGTATGACATTATTTCTTCAGTATTTTCTGTTTGGTTACTTCAGTTTTCTTCAGAGATTCCTGTTGCCTGAAGCTTACATGTTCTTTGGCCATCTACAGCTATTACCTTCTCTTGAGTTTTTCTAATCTCTTAATTTCTTCTTAATTTTCTTACTTTCCATCTTTTATTTCTGTTCAGTCATTACCTTTTGTGTTTTTTTCTAATTTAGTCTTCATTTCTGAAATATTTTTTAAATTTTTTCTCTTCTCATCACCTTGTTTCTAAGTTATTCCAAGTCTGACTTTTATAGTTGTCATTTTCTTAATTTCTTTTAGCTTATTAAATATTGGGTTACAGTATTTATTTACTTTATGACTGGGTGTTTCTGATGTGCATGTGTTTCCTGTAGGGATATTATTTTGCTTTTTAGTCTTTTCTTTTTCTTTCTGTCATTAATATATCAAATAATATATATATTTTTGAGACAGGGTCTTGCTCTGTCACCCAGGGTGCAGTGCACTGCTACTATCATGGCTCACTGTAGCCTTGGCCTTGGCCTCCTGGGCTCAAGCGATCCTCCCACCTCATCTTCCAGAGTAGCTGGGACCACAGGCACACACTGCAATGCCCAGCTAATTTTTTTTTTTTTTCCTTTTTGTAGAGAGAGGAGTCTCCATATCTTGCCCAGGCTGGTCTGAAACTCCTGGCCTCAAGTGATCCTCTCACGTTGGCCTCCCAAAGGGCAGAAATACAGGCATGGCTGCTGCACCTAGCCCTATTGTTCCTTTTTAAGTAAAAGAGCTTTCTCTAGTTTTAGGAGGAAGGGATAAGTCAAAATAACACCTCTGTGTCCGTGCTTTGCCTGTACTTTGTCTTTCCTTTGTTCCTAGTGCACCTCTTTTGGTCCATCTAGACTTCTCAGGTTGGTGCTTTAACATACTAGGGTGCTTCTGTTTATTGGTTTTGAATGTGCTTTGGACCCATACCCCCAGATATCCCTAGCAGAGAACCTTCATGTGGCTTCTTTGTTTTCAACTTTGAATTAAAGCCTACAAAGGATTTATCCCTTGGGAAAGGGATTTATCTATCTACAAAGGATTTATCCCTTGGGAAAGGGAAAAATCCTCCCTTGGGAAAGGATTTATCTAGTTTTATATACTTTTTGTCTTCTCTTATAAAGGTAAATTTATCTCATGACATTTTTCAGCTAGTTTTTGTTGCTATTCCCAGAATGGAATGGCCTGCTAAGGTATCCAGAAAGTATCTGATGATGATTTTGTTGCTTTCTGTCTTTTTTGGTTTACTCCCATTTTTTCCTACAGTTTCTTAAACTGTGTGTGTCTTTATATGTGCTACCAATTTATCCCTACCCACTAATATTATTTTTTTTAGACACCGTTTCACTCGGTTGCCCAGGCTGGAGTGCAGTGGCATGATCTCAGCTCATCACAACGTACGCCTCCCAGGTTCAAATGATTCTCGTGCCTCAGCCTCCCAAATATTGGTTTTATAGTAGATAATGTCTGTAGGTTTTTGGTTTTGATATCCTCCTTGCCTTTTCTGTTTTTATGAAGGGTCTGCAGAGATTCAAAGACTAAAATGATATTTCTAGGGTTCCAGAATCTTTTTCCCCTTTATTCTTTGTGTGCTCTCCTGGCCATTTATAATTTTTAAAGAGCACTTACATTTCTCTTTTAATTTCAAGTATTGAATTCGTCTATAAATATAGATAGACATAGCAAATTTGGAATTTTTAAAAAATTAGGTTTGACTTGAAGTTAGGGATTTCCTTCATATAATAAAACTAAGAAGTATTCATATATTCAAAAGTGAGAAAATCACCGTTCCTCAAAAATTTCTTAATTGTAATATCTTCCTTTTTGGAGATAAATTAGACTTTTTATTTATTTTTAATGAATAGCTAATGTAGAACTTCTAAAACTGAACTTTGGATGTCCTGTTATTTTACTCAGAGAATCTTGGTTCACCTTGAAAGGAGATATCATTCCTGCTAAGCCTTCCCTGGCTTCTAATTTGGTTAAAAAGAATTAAAAGTTTAAAAACCTGTTATACCACACAGACTTAAGAGAATGCTTTCTCTTAGAAACAGCCACAACAGGCTGGGTGCGGTGGCTCATGCCTGTAATCCCAGCACTTTGGGAGGCCGAGGCGGGCAGATCACGAGGGGAGGAGATTGAGACCATCCTGGCTTAACACGGTGAAACCCCGTCTCTATTAAGAATATAAAAAATTAGCCGGGCGTGGTGGTGGGCGCCTGTAGTCCCAGCTACTTGGGAGGCTGAGGCAGGAGAACGGCATGAACCCTGGAGGCAGAGCTTGCAGTGAGCTGAGATCACACCACTGCACTCCAGCCTGGGTGACAGAGAGAGACTCCGTCTCAAAAAATTAAATTAAATTAAATTAAATTAAATTAAAATTTTTTTAAAAAGAAAAAGAAACAGTCACAACACTGATTATGCAGTGTCAGGAGTAGTACTGAAATGGGTAGTTTCCCTGACACCTTCATAGGACTGGCTAAGGGGTTGGCTCATTAACCTCTTAACCTCTCATGGGACGGGGGAAGCATGCAGGTGAGCGGGTAGAGGGGCCAGGACAAGTGCTTCTGGGCACGCTGGCAGGAATAGAACTTCATGTGGCTCCATGACAGCATCTAGTGGGGTATCCATGACCCCTGAAGCCCCAGAAGACATGTGTTACATTGTGCTCTTTTACCTTTGCTCTCTACAAACAGCTTAAATGTTTAACAGCTCAGTGGAGGGTCAGGATGACAGCCTTTTGCACCAGCCCTCTTGGTACCAGAGTTCTTGTTCGGCATCTGGGAGGAATCAGGCCGCATCAGTTAATCGAAGGGTGGTGAATGTGGAGGATTTTATTGAGGAGTGGAAGTGGCTTTCAGTGGGATGGGGTGCTGGAAAGGGGATGGAGTGGAAAGGTGGTCTTCCCCTGGAGTTTGGCTGTCCCCTGCTGAACTCTTCTCTGAGGTCCTACTGTCAAGCTGTCCTTCTGAAATCTCACCTTCAAGCTGTCCCTCTGAAGTCAAACTGCTTCTTTTTGACAGCTACTGCTTCTCTTCTAGCCTCTTCTGTTCCACTCTGCTGCCCCTCTGACACCACTCTGCTAGTGGAGCCTGGGGTTTTTTATGGGTACAGGATGGGAGGCAGGGCAGTCCAAAAAGCAGCATTTGTGTGGGAAAACAGGAATGCATGTTCTCACTTTGGGTCACAGTACCCAGGCTTAAGGGTGTGGCCCTCACCAGGGACTGCCCTCTTCTACTCAGTATTTCCCTGCCTCCTGTCTGTATCAGTACTATGCAGTTCTTTTCTCTTTAAAATAATCCTATGATTTCCCCCTTTTATTTTACAAATAGAAATACGGAAACTTGCAGTTTGATTTGCCTAATATCATGTAACTAGTGAATATAGATGCTAGTTGATTCAAAATGGTCTCTACTAATTAATATTCTTCTAAGGAAAGGTGAGATAAAAGACTGAGATTTTTAAGTTTGGCAAAGGGCTAATACCTAATGTCTGAAAGACATCCCCTTGGGAAAGGATTTATCTAGTTTTATATACTTTTTCTCTTCCTTTATGAAGGTAAATTTATCTCATGACATTTTTCAGCTTAATAACTTACAAACACAAAATGCAATGTATTCTAACATTTTCACCTCTCAAAGCTTTCATCCTACTTTGAAAGAATGTGTAAAAAGGATGATGTCACCACTATTGAAATCCTGGCATCTGTAGGGCAGATCAGTGTGGGTGTGGAGCTTCTCAACACATAATGGGAGGATTGTTTTGTTAACATGAAAAGAAAAAATGTTTTCCTTTGAAATTAAGGGAAAAGATTGGATATGTTTATTGTAATTATCTATACTAGAATTTTGCAACATACCTTACAGGTGAACCAAACATCTAACTTTAATGATGAACACCAAATACCTGGAAGAGGTTGTTAAAAAGTTAAGTAAAGAGCTAACTTGGGGAGAGGCACCTTTCCTTTTTCCCCCATTCACAGGCACTTTTCACTGATTCTTAAAGGACAGGGCTTTGCTGTCAGTCTTGCTATTTTCCTCTTCCATTTTCCTCAGCAGTTTGAAGTATTTCACAGACCTTACCAGCTTTGGAGATAGAGCTCTCCAGAGATAGATCAGGGTGGTAGTAGACAGTTGTAAAGGGACCTCTCTCACTTCTTCCCAATTTTCAGTAAATATCCAAAATAGTTTATACTACATACTGAACTGAAGGTAGTAAGGAATTTATAAGTAGGAAGATGTGATTAGTCTTTTATTCCTAAATTCTCTAGTTTATTTACCAAATAATAAATGCCTATCATGATATACTCACTAGATATGGGAAGTTGAACTGAACAAGTATGATTTCCTATTTCCAAGGAGCATATTGTCCAGTTGGGGATAAAAAAGTAAACGAATGCAAATTAAAATGTCAAATTGTGATGAATATTCTAAGGAAAACCTAACTGTG
Organism: Macaca nemestrina; assembly: GCF_043159975.1. Lineage (NCBI taxonomy): Eukaryota > Metazoa > Chordata > Mammalia > Primates > Cercopithecidae > Macaca > Macaca nemestrina. Next base: position 87,042,285 of record NC_092128.1, on the reverse strand, counting down.
CTTATATAAAAGAGCCAGAGAAAGTGACTTAGATTGGGAGTGGAAGGCAGTAAGTGAAATCTCTTGGCAGACGTGGTATTTAACTTAAGCCTTTAAGGATAATAATTATCGATTTAAAGAACAAACCAGAAGTAACAGTATGTGAAAGGCACATAAAGAGCTTCGTTGGGGCACAGAAAGAAAGCGTCTGTGGTTGGAGATGGAAATGGAGTGGAAGTGGGAGTAGAAGGAGACAAGAAAAGAGCTGGGGACAGACCCAGAGACAGCCTTGTAGGCTTTTTATGTTGAGTTCACCACTTCTACTGTTACCATTGCTACTATTATCATTTATATATTGTTTTAAGGGGAAAATGAAGTGAGAGAAGACTTTATTTGAAAATGACATGATCCACTTTATCTTTACAAGAAGATTATTTTGGCTGCTCCCTCTTAAAAATACAGTTCTACAGAGGAAACCTCTGCAGTATTTGTTTTCATACATCATGTCACCTTAAATGCATATAAGTGGGTTCAACCCAATATTCACTCCTGTAATAAAAGAATGGAACTCCTAAAGAATGCTGATCTATACTTTTAACAAACAGGGACTGTAGGGGCTTTTCACATATTTTGGTTATCCACTCCTTCCTGTTTCCTGGAGCACATAATTTAATTATTGTTTTGAGTAATCACAAATGACAAGCAGGGTGTAACTGAAAATCATGTGTAAAGCATGCTTTGATTTTGTTGAGGCTGTTCTATGGTACTTAGTTTTTTTTTTTTTTTTTCTTTTGCCCTCAAGGTTGTGTCCAGTGTATGGATCTATGCCTTTTATTATAGACCTCAGTAAATTCACTGTATGACATATTAGTCAAACAAAACATCAAAAATAGCACATGCAATAAAGAAAAGCAGAGAGAAGATAAACAAAGCAAATTAAGCCACAGCAGTATCCTAAGACCTATCCAAAACAGTTATTTTATGCTTATTTTGATACATATTATATTTAGTCTGAATATACAGGCTTTTCATTTGTTTGCACCTGAATACTGTATAGTCAACAATGAAATAACACTGGAAAGCTCCTTTTTTTCTCTTGCACCTCTCACTCTGAATGGTACCACATTTATGTGGTGCATGCATGTGTATACAAGAATACAGAAACTAGCCAAAAACCATCTTATTGAATTCATTTGGTTTATTTGGTATGTTAGCCAGATTTCCTGAACAATTCTCCAGAGGTGGAAAGAAACTCCAAAATGATAGACCACCTAGTTGCAGAAGGTGGTATGAATTACATTCATGTTGTATTAAATAAAATTAAGTTTATATTAATGACTGATTGTCATGGTTTTAAAATATTAATTGAGGGAGCTAGGATGATTTGCTTTAAATGCTATTTTCTCTATTTTTTTCTTTGTATATTTCACGTATCTTCATCTTTTTAATTGTTTATATTCTTGAAATACAGGAACCTGTTGAAATATTACTCTTCCTAAAGGAACCAGATGGTTAATCTGTAAAAACGGTCTTTTGCATCTTGTCTGCTTAGAAATGAGGTCATTGCTTACAAGTTCTGGACAACCATTATACTAAGCTTATGAAATAAAAACAGAAACCAACCACCATCAATTTTTGGGCATGTATTGATAAAGTCAAGTCTTAGCCTTTAATTCAGGAATTTTTTTTTTGATTTTACACAGAAAGTAAATATGTTCAGAGGAAAATTGATATAAAAAGTTGCCAAAGTTGTTTTTGTATGTAGATTATAGTTAACCGTCAGCAATTGATTTTGAAGAATGTTATATACTAAATTGCTTATGCTATTTAAATTGAGATGTAGTTTCAGAACTCAGTGATTTCACTTCATTTCATTAATTTTTTTTTCTCCAGTTATAGGATACATGATGTCTGCAAAGCATCTTTTTATGCTTATGTTATCCCTAATAATTGAGTTTGGAAATGTGTTTTATGTCAAGTGTTTGTGTGTAGTATAATTTTACTTTATAATGCCACAAAATAGATTATTTTGTTGTTCTGGTAGCTTTAGCTTAACAATGGTTCCAAGGTTTTGGTGGTTCTGGGACAACTGAATCAAATATACCACTTTGAGCTTATAACCACAGTAAATTATTCGTTATCTTGTTACCAGAGACCTTCTTTCCAAGGCCTACAACTTGTGTTAAAAAAAAAATCTTTATCTTTCTCTCTTACGTTGGCATTATATACCTTAAATGACTATTCAGCATATGAGGGTTAAAAAAAAGTCTATACAGCTTGATCCGTCATTTAAGATCTTCTGCTCTCTACACTGAACTTTTTGTCACAATGCTATTGCTGTTGTGGCTCAACATGTTTTGAAGCGATTAGTCTTCTAACTCTTGCACTCTATTCTACTGGATTGCATGCCTTCTCTATTTGTCAATTTTATGTTTTAAGGCTTAGTTGATTACTCTTTCCATGAAGTTGTCCCGAATCATTTTTTTTTAGTTATTAGATCTCCTAAATTACTCATCAATAGTTGTGTCATTCTGCATATCCTGCTTATTATTTATCCGTTTGCACATCTCTTTCACCATCTCTTATCACTGATCCCTCACATAGTGCTGTGGAGATGGAAGGAGCCAGATAAATAGTTGTGATTAAAGATGAGAGCATGATGAACCGGCAAGCTCCTGGAGTACCTCTCTACCTGGCCAACAGCCAAATATGTTGCTGGAGATAAAGAGGTAGCCTCTGGCCATCATCCATCAATCATGGGACCGGTTGAGAAGAGTTTAAAACACAAAGCATACCCAAGAAGGTCGAACTGATTTTCTAACCAGAAGAAAAAACTATGTTCACAAAAGGAGGGAAGAGAAGGTGTTGGTAGCAGATGTTGCAGAGATTAGATGAGCTGGAGTTAGCAACAGTGATGAAATTGGTGGTGAGCAGCCTTCTGTCAGGAAAGAAAGACAGTGATGGAGAAATGAGCACTGCAGAGGGGACCTTCTTAGTGAAGTGAAGAAGATAAGCCATAAGTAATATTTTTAAAATGTATTCTGTAGAATTTGCAGTAAGATTCTATGTTGATATTTGAATCTATTTTTTATATTGTCTAGAAATATACTGTTTAAAAAATATTCTGTGGTATATACATAGTTCTGAAACAAGTCACAACAAATTCAAAATGTAATTTATCCTTAGTATTTTTTAAATATTTTTAACCTCTAAGCTAAACAATGTATATTCAACAGGCTACTAATAAGTCATAATGGGAAAGTTGTATGAGAGGGAAATTTTATGTATAAATATTGCAAGTATACTTCTCATACAAGAGGAATATACCTTAATGAAAAATAGTTTGCTTATTACATAGGGTTTGATGGCAGTTTTCAGGTTGAACAAATATTGGGATGATGTTTGAATATTACTTGAAAGACTCTTGCGTGATTTTCTTGGGAATTACATGTGAAAGGACTCTTTGGTAAGCTATTCATACATATTATAGCTGATTTTAATTTTCTTTATTTTCTATCATTTTGTAAAAATGAGGTGGAAAATGGAGGTTGTTGAGAACCTTTTTAATATTTCTTATCTAGACATTTTGAGAGCAATTGTAACATTTGCAGCACAGTGTCAATCAATCATGTCATTTAAGTGATTGTCATTTTATCATCACATCATTTTAATATGGAAACAGGCTGCAATTGTACTTCTATATACAGTTGTCCCTCAATTTAGAGGGGGGTTCCAGGACTTACCTTTCTGCTCTACAAATGCCACAATTTATGGGTGCTCTAATCCCTTACCTAAAATGAAATAGTATTTACATATAACCTATATACATCCTCCTGTATACGTTAAATCATCTTCAGATTACATACAGTCTCTAATACAATATAAATGCTGTATAGTTACACTGTATTTTTATAAATTTGTATTTTTATTATTTATTTTTGTTTTTCAAATGTTTTTGACCCATGCTCGAATCCTTAGCTGTGGAACCAACCGATTCTGAAGGCAGACTACATTTAGGCAGTGTCTTTATTAGGAAAAATGAAAACTTTATGCATTTAAATTAAATTATGTTGTAAACTTAGCAAGAATTTGAAGGAAAAAAGTTGAATTAATGAATTGTTTAATGTTAGTCATTTATGTTTGCCATACCAATAGATGTAATAAAGATAAAGGCAATGGCTTTAGTTCAGTAAGGTTGCAATTGTCTTTCATTTGCTAGAATAGGACACACTCCTCAGTAAATATCTACTCCAAATGAGAGAGGGCTTTTAGATTAATGTGGATTCAAATGATAGAACCTTGTTCTGGCTCAGAGTGTGATCCAGGCAACAGTTATATCAGTATCAACTGGAAGCTTCTTAGAAATGTTTATTCTTAGCTTTACCCCAAATCTAAAAGAATTAAAATCTGCATTTCTAACAGGATTCTCATGAATTCCCATGGACATTGAAATTCGAGAAACACACATCTAAAATTTATTTCTTTTTCCCATTAGGCTACAAACTTCTTGAGGGAAGAAACCTGTCTAGTCATTGACATGGTCTCAGTATACAATTTAGTGTCTGGCTTGTAGCTATCAATAAATATTGGTCAAATGAATGAAATTATATTAATCTATCAATGGCTAAGATACTCTGTTCTTTGTGATTTTGTTTTATTTTTAATTAAGACAGATAGGATTTGTTCATTTTAACTTGCCAATTCTCAGCTTGCAAATGTTTTATGCATTACTAATACATATAAAAGGATTATATTACTGTTTGTATCTTTTTCACATATCATTAGTGATTTCTGCTAATAGGACAGAACATGCCTGCCAAACATGATTTATGAGTTAATGCCAGTCATTTCCCATCTACTACACATTGTCTTTTAGTTATAGTATAATCTGTCATGAAAGCTCAACAGAAAAAGGAGCAGGGTGGTATTTTGCAGCTTTACACTTTGTGTTGATACTATATAACTTTGGATGTATAATAAAACGGGGCTGGGTGTGGTGGCTCCTGCCTGTAATCCCAGCACTTTGGGAGGTTGAGGCAGGTGGATCACCTGAGGTCAGAGATTCGAGACCAGCCTGGCCAACATGGTGAAAGCCCCATTTTACTAAAAATACAAAAATTAGCCAGGCATGGTGGTGGGCACCTGTAATCCCAGCTACTTGGGAGGCTGAGGCAGGAGAATCACTTGAACCCAAGAGGTGGAGGTTGCAGTGAGCCAAGATGACACCACTGCATTCCAGCATGGGTGACAGAGCAAAACCCTGTCTCAAAAAATAAAAAATAAAAAAAAAAATAAAACAGGAGCTTTAAATTATTTGTGTTAGGTGCTCAAGGTTTGTTAGCATTAGAGCTTGTCATTTTCCATTCCGTGGTCCTTGTAATGTTGCATCAGAACAATAGTTGGTTTTCAACATGAGTTTTAACAGTGAGAGAGGGATGCACAAAGGAAGACTTACCACAATAATGTCTTCTACCACCAACGGCTCAGCACACGTTTAATGCAGTGGGTGAGAAGCACTTGATATTACTTCGACATCAAATCTGAAGACTGAATTGGAGGACACTTCTTAAGTACTTTCTACCCTATCCAGGACCCAGAAACATCACTGTTAAGGGAATGTGTACACTGGCAATTAAGATTGTTAGTACTTAACTGACTTTCTCCAGAATACATGTTCCTCCCCCGCACCCCTTCCCCCTGGAGTTAACTTTGGGACATGTAGAATCACTCCTCTCTGGGTAAGGGTCTTGTGATGTCTGTGACAAGGTAATAGTACCTAGAGTAACACTGATGTCCAGTGTGCTTTGGAGGTTGTGTATGTGGACCTGGGAGTTTCAACAGGCCTGAGTCTGAGTGCTAGCCCCTTACTGGCTGTGTAATCTTTGATTAAACTTTTGTGCCTGTGCGGCTTTATAACATGAGGATGATAATACCTGCCTGTGCATAGGTGTACTATGCAGTTTTAACAAGATAATTGTTGAAAGTATTTAGCACAGATTCTGGAAAGTTATAAAGCCTCAATAAATACAATATATTAAATGTAAAGGGATAATGGAGATATGATTTAAAGGGTCCTCTAAAAGTGGAAGTTAAGAAGTGAGTAGAGTTATAACAGCAAGCATTTAATAAAGCACTGTGCATTAGGTGACCAAAACATGAATGTTATTGGGTCTTTACATATATTCAAAGATGAATGACTTGACAGCATACACGTTAGACTTTAGACTTTCTGGAACAGCAGTTGCTGGGAAAAGTCCTTGGACTCAGACAGAGGCAGTGTCCACTGCATTATGTAGCACTGCAAATGGATCTTCTGGGCTGAATGTTAGACTCCAGTCTTTGTGCTGGGACTTTTAAGTTGCATAGTGAGGGAAGCACCACTCTCTTGTGTGATAAGAGATTGGGATCCAATAGCAGTGCAATGTCTCAGAACCTTGGTTATAGTACTATTCTGCCTACCCAGTGTCTGGGATTAGGAGAGTATCAAACCTGCTTTAGTATGACCAGCTAGCTAGGGTTTAAGTCCTATGGTGGCAGGTCATGAAGTGGAGGGCCACTGGTATGATCCACCAGCTTATGATTCACGGTTAGCAGGCTATAGCTTCTACAACGTAGCTGACTGGTAACCCAATTTATTTATTAGCTCACAACTCTACCAGGATTGACTTCTTTAAAGCCTTCTACGAGGACAAGCTATAGAGAAGACATCTTGGAAAAGTTAACCCTTACCCTTCACATACTAACTTAGCCAATCCTCATATCAATTCTATGATGTACTCATTTTACTGAGGAGTAAACCAAGCCACAGGGCTTATGTAGCTTACCCAAAGTCACACAGCAACGATGTTCCAGAGATAGATTTAAACCCAGTGATCTTGGTACCAAAGTCCATGCTCTTTACTACACACATACACACACATACAAAAAGAAAAACTTAAAAGCTTATTCTAAGAAATAGTAAATGCTGAATGCTAGATAGACAAAAAGGGATGTTAATTGTTGTCATGTTCACAGAGTGGAAAGAAAATACATGTCTCTACAAGTCACTTGTTTATACCTATATTAGTGCCATTGTTTGAATGGTAGAAAGGCTAGAAGTTGGCAGATTCAGACTCAAGAGATGACCCAGCCAACTTTTTCTGTAAAAAGATGATTGACTTTTCAGAAACACATAGAGGTTGAACCTCTGACTCATGGGAATTGAACCAAAACCTTTCAGCCTTAGTTAGGCCTTAATGCTTTTTGAAATGAAAACTTTTTTGACAATCCATCTTTATTCCTAATATCAATGCTTTGTATAGTATTAATATTGTGAATACACAGATGTTTGCATTTAGTTTATGGTAAATCTTTCCTAAACTCTTATTTGTTATGATGTAAGGAAAGTTTGATTTTTTGTTGTTGTACTTTAATTTACTGAACACATTGGAAGGTTGTTTTAAATTTTGTTTAAATGTCCTTTGAACCAAAATATTTACAGAAGAAGTTCTAGCCAGCAGATTGTTCCATTTGTTGTATTTGAGTGTGGAAACATCAGGAATGACAGCATATCATGATGCCATAGGAATTTTTTTTTTTATATATAAACAACCTAATAGCATTGTCTAATGTGGTCTTTGTTGATTAAAAGTGTCACAGATACCTTTGCTATATTTAGGTAAAATCTAAGTTTCTTTACTGAAGCATGGAAAATGTTGATTGTTTTCTGGTTGGGAGGAAAGCAGTATGACTAAAAGAACTACACTGAACTGGGATCAATTATTAAGAGTCTCAATTTCAAGAAGGAAAAAATACAGTTTGGTTTTTCAAGAGTACAAAAATACTAATATTTGATAACTTTTATGTAAATATTGTGTATGCATTTCTGTCTTAGTCTATGGGCAATTAGCGAAGACTGACTTTAAGTGCAGTTTTAAATGTATCATGTAAGTGAACAAATATATTTTAATTACAATTACAAGAACACTATGTGGCTGGGCATTGTGCTTTCCATATATCTATATTGTACATTCTTTTTTTTTTTTTTTTTGAGATGGAGTTTCACTCTGTTGCCCAGGCTGGAGTGCAGTCCCGTGACTCAGCTCACTGCAACCTCTGCCTCCCAGGTTCAAGCAATTCTCTGCCTCAGCCTCCTGAGTAGCTGGGATTACAGGCATCCACCACCACACCCGGCTAATATTTGTATTTTTAGTAGAGATAGGGTTTCACCATCTTGGCCAGGCTGGTCTTGAACTCCTGACCTCAGGTGAGCCATCCACCTTGGCCTCCCAAAGTGCTGGGATGACAGGCATGAGCCACCGCGCTTGGCCTACATTATATATTCTAAGAGTGTACATCTTATTAACTGTTAGTTTAAGAAATACATAACAGCTTTGAAGAAGCAAGTAGATATTGAAGTCAATATGGGCTGAAGTTGTCGTAGGTATGAATGAGCCCAGTATTTGTGACAATAGAGAAAAATTTCTTCAGAGTTTAAGAATATTTGTGTTGAAGAGTGGAATGGGTGCCTAGGATTTGAAGAGGTAGAATATAAGTAGACTATGAAGGGCTTTAATGTCAAAGTCACTATTTTAGATTTAATCTAATGGGAATGACACACATATACATGTAATATATATATATATAATTGCATGTTCTTAATGAGAAAAATGAAGCTCTTCTAGGAATACTTAAAATACTCTTAATAGTTAGGGAATACTTTCCTTTTGTCTAAAGATGTACATATAAAAATGAAATAATTCCTTAAAGTGCTTAAAAATAATAGTGACAGCCAGGTGAATATGATAAAGATTATTCACAAAAATCTTCCTTCTCCATTGCTTTAAAAACAATAGAAAACAAGCAAAATTAACAGTAATCAAACAAACATGAGGGGCCCACTTAATGCAGACGTTTTTAAAAGTAACAGTCAAGAAAGTAAGTGCAGATGATAATCAGGCTGATGTCTTCTAAACCCTTCCCGTGGATCTCCCAGACCTTGTAATGGGGGCAAAAATTATTTCATTAAGATAACTCAAGGAACCTAAAACTTTTACCGTTTTTGTTAAAAAAAAAAATTGCTCCAAAACAACCCACTACTTGTACATATTCATCTAATGATGTGAATTAAATGAAAAATTTAGAATTGGGGGAAATTTTAAGTCACTTTCCTTGAAGCTAGATAATGTCTAATGTTAATTATGGCCACAAAATAGAATAAGAATCTAATAAACATTTTAGATTTAAAACAACATGATTGACCAGACCTAGGCTATGGGTAGAACTTAAAATGTGCTCTCTCCTTCTCTCACAGAAGGAAGTCAGTGAATACTGACTTATAAAAAGAAGTGAGTTATTAAGAGTATAGTGTCTTTATCCTGCCCATAGCATCTCTTCTTAACCTTTAGAAATTATACTTCTTGGAAATGAATTATCTGAAGTTTAGCAATACTTTTGGTTTTACTGCATTTGGTTTGCATTCACTAAAATTACATAATTTAAAATGACATGCATATTATTCCATTTTAATAAAACATTCATGCTTTTAGTCCTTCATTTGTCTTTCCTGGTGACTACATATATTATTCATAGAGAATTGTTGGAATGATACTTACCTTTCAGAGTAATTATTTCTATGTAGTATTTTTTGATGAGTTTTATTTTTAAAGAACTTTTCCACATTGTTCGTTCTAAAAACATATACTATTTTCTTGACACAAGATATTTTTCTTTAAAAAACTGGTGGCAAAGTTTTGTTTGTTGTTAACATTATTAAGCATTTGCTAGTGGTAAAAACATGAATGTTTCTGTCCTCAAAGATCCCAAACTCTGTCCTGAAGAAATTTATTTTAATACTTCAACAACAACAACAAAAAAAACTGAATCAGAATCTCCCTCATGTTCTCATTCTCTGCATGAAGAAGGAAACTTTAAGATTTTTTTTTTGTGTGTGTGAATTCTGAATTCACTTGTGCATCTTTGCTGAAGTTAAGATCTGGTGATATGGTTGCCTTATTTCATATCTGTGAAGTCAGAAACTTGGCAGGATGTGAAACTATATCTTACTTGCATGCAAATAAGTCAACCTGACACAGTATCATAGATACTGGTGGAAGATCTGAGACTACAGGGTCAGAGAAAAGACCATTTATTACAACCATAGCAGTAGCAAGAACAAAAATGTAGCACTTGGTTTTTTCTGAATTCCAATTTCCATGGAGAGATGCAATTAGGGTTAGTTGTTGCTAGGCAGTAGGGTTCTTTAAAAAGAACCTTGATAGTAGGAAACCCTGGCCTTATACAGGCAAATCAGCCCATCTGCTCCTCAAGAGATAACTCTGGAATGCCAAGTAAGCCTAATCCAGGGAGAGAGATGTCCCTATTTTACTGGAAAATAAATCTGCTCTAGGAAGAAATATCTCTGTTTCTGCAATTTGTACAAACATACTTGCAAAGAAAGTATGGAACAAGTTAGCTGTTAATGCCTTTGAAAATGTTTGAATACGTGAGAGACTTTTGAAAAATTGTCTCCCTGTAATATCTAGATGTTACCACTTTATCAAACTTACTATTGCAGAATGGATACTGGTTTCTTTTTTATTGTAGTGTTAATATATTGTTGATGACTATGGACTTTTTGGCTTTTTTCTTAATCTTTGAGCTTTAAGCTCAAAACAAATTTTAAACTGAACTGAAATTTTTAAAATTTAATAGCCTACTTATTTCTAGAGCAAAGCTAAGGCCTTGCAAACTTTCTTTTCTCATTCTCCAGTATTTTGTCAAAATTATAGCAAATTAAGCTATTAAACACATAATGTAGAGTTACAGAGTTTGATGTTTTACTAAGGAACAGCATTTTATTATTTTTAGAACTATGAAATGTAAAGCATTCTAAATGTAATACCAGTAAGAATCACTGAAATGTGATTTCCTGTGGAATTATTATAGCAAAGATATCACAGATCCCATGTCTAGTAATTCTTAAGTTTTTGTTCATATTGTTAGAAAAATCTTAAAAGAAGCTAATTAGAATATTATCTTAATTAGAATATTAAGCTTAATTAGAATATTAAGCTATATGGAATATATTAAGCTATATGGAATATTAAGCTATATGGAATATATTAAGCTATATGGAATATTAAGCTATATGGAATAAAAATATCTTACTAGGAAAGTTTGCATAATATGTGTGTTCTTTTCTAAATCTAATCTAATCTGGGACTACTTATAGCAGTAGAAGTAAGTTCCCCAACAGTTTTAGGAATAATCTGTATAGTTTAAGTCTTATTTCTCTCTCACTTATATTGTTGTGATGATTTCTTACTGCTTTTCCCATTTCTAGTTATTTCCAGTTTAGTGAAGTCTATTCCCTGTATTAAAACTGTGTTATTTAATGTGCTTCCAGATGCCTGCAATCATCTCTGCAACCTTTCTCTTTTAGTCCTTCAACATGCTCTTCAATATTTATTTGTATAAGATAAACCAGACTACTAGCCTGTTCCAGAATATATTCTGTGTATGTCTACATTTTTTTCCTATGTGAAACAATTTTCTATATCGTTGTTTGCTAAAATATGCATTATTCATAGCATAGTTCAAATGACGTTTTCTTGATAGCCTGATGAACTTCAGCATGTATTAATTTTTTAAAAAAATACATGGTTCTTGACTTTATGTGCCTCTCTTCTAGCAATTATGTGTTCCTTTGTAACAAAGATGTTTATGTTTGGTCTAATTTGTGAATTCATTTCTGTTTTTTCCTACTAGCATGTAAAAGTCACATCTGAGGCTCTCTGTCATGCTGGCAGACATCTTCAGCAAATCATCTTAGATCAATGCTACAATTTTGTTTGCGTGAATGTAAGTCAATTCAAATGATTGAAAGCACTTAAGGATATGAGCAAATGTAATGTGAAAGAGAACTAATTTGATTCTTAAATATTTATATATGAGATTATGATGAGTTCTTTTACATGTTTTTGGAGATTTTATCTTTGAAAGAGAAATAATACTTTTAACAAGCTGATTCTCATAATGAGAAGAGTGGTATTTTGGACAATATTTTCAATTTTCTATTTGTACCTGGTCCAAAGTAGATAATAAGAGACAGGTTTGACTCAATTAGTAGATCAAAATTTGACATGCATAACTTTATGGATATCCTTTAAAATTGTTTCTAAATTAAAAACTAAGCTTGATAAATATTTTGTATGTTATGCAGAATCTCTCCATTTATTTCTTGAATTAACTTTTAAGTCATTTAAAAAGTCTTCTCGTATCGTTTTATTTTTCTCGTCTTTTAGGTTATGACCTCTGATTTTCAAGAAACCCAGAAGTTACTGAGCATGCTTGAAGAGAGTAATCTTTCCATTTTATATCCTGTTGTTGTTGTTTCAGTAAGTGAAATTAATGCAGATTTTTCTCACTTATGCTTCCTTCTTTGTAACTCAATGTACATACTTTTAAAAACTCATCCAGTTGAGAGCACTGACCCAAACTCAAAAGAAACTCTTCTTTGTGGATTCTTCTGCTTACTGCCTAGCTATGACTTCTATGACTGAATGCCTTTATTATTGCAATCATTTGGTTGCACTCACAGGTTTGGAAATCTTTTTCAACCCAGCAACCAATTTCATTTTTTTTTTCCTTCACTAAAATGGCAAAGTATTCAGCTTAAGTCAACTGGTTGTTTTGATAATGTAAAACAGCTTTATTTAAAATATTATCAGAATAGGCTGGGCGGGGTGGCTCACGCTTGTAGTCCCAGCACTTTGGGAGGCTGAGGTGGGCGGATCACGAGGTCAGGAGATGGAGACCATCCTGGCTAACACGGCGAAACCCCGTCTCTACTAAAAATGCAAAAAATTAGCCAGGCATGGTGGCGGGCGCCTGTAGTCCCAGCTACTTGGGAGGCTGAGACAGGAGAATGGTGTGAACCCTGGAGGCGGAGCTGGGAGTGAGCCGAAATCGCGCTACTGCACTCCAGCCTGGGAGACAGCACGAGACTCCATCGCAAAAAAAAAAATAAATAAAAAATAAAAAATAAAAAATATATATATGTATATATATATATGTATATATACACACACACACACACACACACATATATTAGGGAAGCATTCCAGATGTTAATGTGAGGAAAAAACCTAGTGGAAGAAAAGTGATTCTTGGGTTGTTTCATTTTCTCTGTTCCACCGAAAGCGAAAGTAGAATGACCAACAAATTAAAGAGAATTCCTAGAAGAATGGCCTAGGAAAATTTTGGAGAGATTTTTCCATGAAAATCTAAAAGTATGCGTTTAGTTCAGAATTTATTTGATTAGCCCATTAAACTATATAGCAGAGGGGACTATCAGTAAAGTCAGGAAGGAACAAAATCAGAGCCCAAGCCCTCTAAATTGGCTGAGGAGCGGAATCTATAGTTGGTAGTATTTTGCTGTGTGAAGGAGTTCCAGACATTAAACTCTCAGAAGTGCCTAGCAACTTCCCAGTTCCTAAAGCTCAGGCCCATCCCATACTGTGGGAATTTAATTCTTGTCAGGTAAGATTAGCAATAAAGAATAAAGATAATTTGCAATATAAATAATTCTTGACTAAGTAATGCAGTAGTAACAAATGAGCAACTATGGGAGATTTAATTAATTCAGTGGCCTCTTTATTTCGTCATATACCATAAAGATAACTTTCATGGTTGCATCTGGTTTTGAAACCCAAGCTTCTTCTGTAACTGATCTTCATAGAACACAGAAGCTTTCACTGAGCTTTTTAGGAACAATATGGAATATATCCAATGTTGGAAGCCTCTGAGGCTCTGTAGGATAGAGGTAAGTTCAAAGCTCTATGTTTGGCCTTTTATTCCTCTCTCCACATTTCCTTGCGTAGAAATTTCATTTTCCCATGTTCCCAGATATGCTGATGAGACTGTCCAATGTAGTGAAAATAACAGAGGCTTTGAACTCAGAACACTTGTTTCTTGGTCTAGTTACTTAATTGTTCTGAGGTTTGGTTTCTTCGATGTAGAAACAAGGCTAGTAACTCCACTTCTTAAGTTGTTATAAGGATGAAAGTGAGTGGATGCAAAATGTAGTTTCTATCACAACGTTAGGCCCTGAGCAGGCATGTGAGGTTAGTTCTGTTTAATAGTCTGGTCCTTTTTTTTTGGCTCTGGATGAGATGACTCCAAATTAACTTCCACAGCTCTAATCTGATTCCTAAGTTTCAGCCAAGTATTTCCCAACATTTTTTTTTTTTAAATTATACCTTAAATTATAACTCTAAGTTCTGAGGTACATGTGCACAACGTGCAGATTTATTACATAGGTATACATGTGCCATGTTGGTTTGCTACACCCGTCAACCTCTCATTTACATTCAGTATTTCTCCTAATGCTATTCCTCCCCGAGTCCCCCACCCCCTGACAGGCCCCAGTGTGTGATGTTCCCCTCCCTATGTCCATGTGTTCTTATTGCTCAACTCCCATTTATGAGGGAGAACATGTGGTGTTTGGTTTTCTGTTTTTGTGTTAGTTTGCTGAGAATGATGGTTTCCAGTTTCATGTATGTCCCTGCAAGGGATATGAACGCATCCTTTTTTATGTCTGCATAGTATTCCATGGTGTATATGTGCCACATTTTCTTTATCCAGTCTATCATTGATGGGCATTTGGGTTGGTTCCAAGACTTTGCTATTGTGAACAGTGCTGCAATAAACATATGTGTACATGTATCTTTATTGTAGAATGATTTATAATCCTTTGGGTATATACTCAGTAATGGGATTGCTGAGTCTAATGCTATGTCTGGTTCTAGATTCTTGAGGAATCACCACACTGTCTTCCACAATGGTACCAGCAGTGTAAAAGCGTTCCAATTTCTCCACATCTTCTCCAGCATCTGTTGTTTCCTCACTTTTTAATGATTGCCATTCTAACTGGTGTGAGATGGTATCTCATTTTGCTTTTGATTTGTATTTCTCTAATGACCAGTGATGATGAGCATTTTTTCATATGTTTCTTGGCTGCATGAATGTCTTCTTTTGAGAATTGTCTGTTCATATCCTTTGCCCATTTTTTGATGGGGTTATTTGTTTTTTTCTTCTAAATTTGTTTATGTCCCTTGTAGATTCTGGATATTTGACCTTTGTCAGATGGATAAATTGCAAACATTTTCTCCCATACTGTAGGTTGCCTATTCACTCTGATGATAGTTTTTTTTTTTTTTTTTTTTTTTTTTTTTTTTTTTTTTTTTTTTTTGCTGTGCAGAAGCTCTTTCGTTTAATTAGATCCCATTTGTCAATTTTGGCTTTTGTTGCCATTGCTTTTGGTGTTTTAATCGTGAAGACTTTGGCTATCCCTATGTCCTGAATGGTATTGCCTAGGTTTTCTTCTAGGGTTTTTATGGTTTTAGGTTTAACATTTAAGTCTTTAATCCATTTTGAGTTAATTTTTGTATAAGGTGTAAGGAAGGGATCCAGTTTTAGCTTTCTGCATATGGTTAGCCAGTTTTCCCAGCACCATTTATTAAATAGGGAATCCTTTCCTCATTGCTTGTTTTTGTCAGGTTTGTCAAAGATGAGATGGTTGTAAATGTGGGGTGTTATTTCTGAGACCTCTGTTCTGTTCCACTGGTCTATATATCTCTGTTTTGGTACCAGTACCATACTGTTTTGGTTACTGTAGCCTTGTAGTATAGTTTGAAGTCAGGTAGTGTGATGCCTCCAGCTTTGTTCTTTTTGCTTAGGATTGTCTTGGCAATGCAGGCTCGTTTTTGGTTCCATATGAACTTTGAAGTAGTTTTTTCCAATTCTGTGAAGAAAGTCAGCGGTAGCTTGATGGGGATACCATTGAATCTATAAATTACTTTGGGCAGTATGACCATTTTCACGATAGTGATTCTTCCTATCCATGAGCGTGGAATGTTCTTCCAATTGTTTGTGTCCTCTTTTATTTCTTTGAGCAGTGGTTTGTAGTTCTTTTTGAAGAGGTCTTTCACATGCCTTGTAAGTTGGATTCCTAGGTATTTTATTCTCTGTAGCAATTGTGAATGGGAGTTAACTCATGATTTGGCTCTCCATTTGTCTGTTATTGGTTTATAGGAATGCTTTGTGATTTTTGCACATTGATTTTGTATCCTGAGACTTTGTTGAAGTTGCTTATCACTGAAGGAGATTTTGGGCTGAGACAATGGGATTTTCTAAATATACAATCATGTCATCTGCAAACAGGGACAATTTGACTTCCTCTTTTCCTAACTGAATACCCTTTATTTCTTTCTTTTGCCTGATTGCCCTGGCCAGAACTTCCAATACTATGTTGAATAGGAGTGATAAGAGGGGGCATCCTTGTCTTGTGCCAGTTTTTTTTTCCTTCCCTCCCTCCCTCCCTTCCTCTCTCCCTCCCTCCCTTCCTCTCTCCCTCCCTCCCTCCCTTCCTCTCTCCCTCCCTTCCTTCCTTCCTCTCTCCTTCCCTCCCTCTCTTCCTCCCTCTCTTCTTCCCTCTCTTCCTCCCTCTCTCCGTCCCTCTCTTCCTTTCTTCCTCTCTTCCTCTCTTTCTTATACTTTAAGTTCTAGGGTACATGTGCACAACATGCAGGTTTGTTACATATGTATACATGTGCCATATTGGTGTGCTGTACCCATTAACTCATCGTTTACATTAGGTATTTCTCCTAATGCTATCCCTCCCCCCTCCCCCCTTCCTTCTCCCCCCACTGCACTACAGGCCCCAGTGTATGATGTTCCCCACCCTTGTTCAAGTGTTCTCATTGTTCAATTCTCACCTATGAGTGAGAACATGCGGTGTTTGGTTTTCTGTCCTTGCAGTAGTTTGCTCAGAATAATGGTTTCCAGCTTCATCCATGTCCCTACAAAGGACAAGAACTCATCTTTTTTATGGCTGCATAGTATTCCACAGTGTGTATGTGCCACATTTTCTTTATCCAGTCTATCATTGATGGACATTTGGGTTGGTTCCAAGTCTTTGCTATTGTGAATAGTGCCACAATAAACATATGTGTGCATGTTCTTTATAGTAGCATGATTTATAAACCTTTGGGTATATACCCAGTAATGGGATCGCTGGGTTAAATGGTATTTCTAGTTCTAGATCCTTGAGGAATCTAGTTTACACTCCCACTAACAGTGTAAAAGTGTTCCTATTTCTCCACATCCTCTCCAGCACCTGTTGTTTCCTGACTTTTTAATGATCACCATTCTAACTGGTGTGAGATGGTATCTCATTGTGGTTTTGATTTGCATTTCTCTGATGGTGAGTGATGATGAGCATTTTTTCATTTGTCTGTTGGCTGTATCAATGTCTTCCTTTAAGAAGTGTCTGTTCATATCCTTTGCCCACTTTTCGATGGGGTTGTTTGATTTTTTCTTGTAAATTTGTTTAAGTTCTTGGTAGATTCCGGATATTAGCTCTTTGTCAGATGAGTAGATTGCAAAAATTTTCTCCCATTCAGTAGGTTGCCTGTTCACTCTGATGGTAGTTTCTTTTGCTGTGCAGAAGCTCTTTAGTTTAATTAGATCCCATTTGTCTATTTTGACTTTTGTTGCCATTGCTTTTGGTGTTTTAGTCATGAAGTCCTTGCCCATGCCTATGTCCTGAATGGTATCGCCTAACTGAAACACAGCTCTGCAACAAGTGGAACTAATAGACATCTACAGAACTTTCCACCCCAAATCAACAGAATATACTTCTCAGCACCACATTACACTTACTCCAAAACTGACCACATAGTTGCAAGTAAAGCACTCCTCAGCAAATGTAAAAGAACAGAAATCATAACAAACTGTCTCTCAGTACACAGTGTAATCAAATTAGAACTCAGGATTAAGAAACTCACTCAATACTGTACAACTACGTGGAAACTGTTCAACCTGCTTCTGAGTGATTACTGGGTAAATAACGAAATGAAGGCAGAAATTAAGATGTTCTTTGAAACCAATGAGAACAAAGATACTACATGCCAGAATCTCTGGTACATTTTTAAAGCAGCGTGTAGAGGGAAATTTATACTACTAAATGCCCCACAAGAGAAAGCAGGAAAGATCTAAAATCGACACCCCAACATCACAATTAAAAGAACTAGAGAAGCAAGAGCAAACACATTGAAAAACTAGCAGAAGGCAAGAAATAACTAAGATCAGAGCAGAACTGAAGAAGATAGTGATACAAAAAACCCTTCAAAAACTCAATGAATCCAGGAGCTGGTTTTTTGAAAAGGTCAACAAAATTGATAGACCACTAGCAAGACTAATAAAGAAGAAAAGAGAGAAGAATCAATAGACGCAATAAAAGATGATAAAGGGGATATCACCATCGATCCCACAGAAATACAGACTACCATCAGGGAATACTATAAACACCTCTACACAAATAAATTAGAAAATCTAGATGAAATGGATAAATTCCTGGACACATACACCCTCCCAAGACTAAACCAGGAAGAAGTTGAATCCCTGAATAGACCAATAACAGGCTCTGAAATAGAGGCAATAATTAATAGCCTACTACCCAAAAGAAGTCCAGGACCAGACAAATTAACAGTTGAATTCTACCAGAGGCACAAAGGGGACCTGGTACTGTTCCTTCTGAAACTATTCCAATCAATAGAAAATGAGGAAATCCTCCCTAACTCATTTTTTGAGGCCAGCATCATCCTGATACCAAAGCCCGGCAGAGACAAAACAAAAAAAGATAAATTTAGACCAATATCCCTGATCAACATCGATGCAAAAATCCTCAATAAAATAAAACTGAGTCTTGTGCCAGTTTTCAAAGGGAATGCTTCCAGTTTTTGCCCATTTAGTATGATATTGGCAGTGGGTTTGTCATAAATAGCTCTTATTATTTTGAGATATATTCCATCAATTACTTTGTTTGTTGAGAGTTTTTAGCATGAAGCACTGTTGAATATTGTCAAAGGCCTTTTCTACATCTATTGAGATAATCATGTGGTTTTTGTTGTTGATTCTGTTTATGGGATGGGTTACATTTATTGATTTGCATATGTTCAACCAGCCTTGCATCCCAGGGGTGAAGCAGACTTGATTGTGGTGGATAGACTTTTTGATGTGCTGCTGGATTTGGTTTGCCAGTATTTTATTGAGGATTTTCGCATCGTTGTTCAAAAGGGACATTGGATCAAAATTTTCTTTTTTTGTTGAGTCTCTGTCAGGTTTTGGTATCAGGATGATGCTGGCCTCATAAAATGAGTTAAGGAGGATTCCCTCTTTTTCTATTGATTGGAATAGTTTCAGAAGGAATAGTACCAGCTCTTCTTTGTACCTCTGGTAAAATACAGCTGTGAATCCATCTGGTCCTGGACTTTTTTTGGTTGGTAGGCTATTAATTACTTCTTCAATTTCAGAACCCGTTACTGGTCTATTTAGAGATTTGACTTCTTCTTGGTTTAATATTCGGAGGGTGTATGTG
This sequence comes from Macaca nemestrina, assembly GCF_043159975.1. Taxonomy (NCBI): domain Eukaryota; kingdom Metazoa; phylum Chordata; class Mammalia; order Primates; family Cercopithecidae; genus Macaca; species Macaca nemestrina. Next base: position 87,022,886 of record NC_092128.1, on the reverse strand, counting down.
TCCAGGAATTTATCCATTTCTTGTAGGTATTCTAGTTTATTTGCATAGAGGTGTTTATAGTATTCTCTGACGGTAGTTTGTATTTCTGTGGGATCAGTGATGATATGCCCTTTATCATTTTTATTGCATCTATTTGATTCTTCTCTCTTTTTTTTCTTTATTAGTCTTGCTAGTGGTCTATCTATTTTGTCAATCTTCTCAAAAAACCATCTCCTGGACTCATGGATTTTTTTGAAGGGTTTCTTTGTCTCTATCTCCTTCAGTTCTGCTCTGATCTTAGTTATTTCTTGCCTTTTGGTAACTTTTGAATTTGTTTACTCTTGCTTCTCTAGTTCTTTTAATTGTGATGTTAGAGTATCAGTTTTAGATCTTTCCTGCTTTCTCTTGTAGGCATTTAGTGCTATAAATTTCCCTCTACACACTGCTTTAAATATGTCCCAGAGATTCTGGTACATTGTGTCTTTGTTCTCATTGGTTTCAAAGAATATCTTTATTTCTGTCTTCATTTCGTTACTTACCCAGTAGTCATTCAGGAGCATGTTGTTCAGTTTCCCTGTAGTTGTACAGTATTGAGTGAGTTTCTTAATCCTGAGTTCTAATTTGATTGCTTTGTTGTCTGAGAGACAGTTTGTTATGATCTCCATTCTTTTACATTTGCTAAGGAATGTTTTACCTCCAATTATGTGGTCAATTTTAGAATAAGTGTAATGTGGTACTGAGAAGAAGGTATATTCTGTTGATTGGGATGGAGAGTTCCGTAGATTTCTATTAGGTCCATTTGGTCCAGAGCTGAATTCAAGTCCTGATTATCCTTGTTAATTTTCTGTCTCGTTGAACTGTCTAATACTTACAGTGGGGTGTTAAAGTCTTCCACTATTATTGTATGGGAGTCTAATTCTCTTTGTAGGTCTCTAAGAACTTGGTTTATTAATCTGGGTGCTCCTTTATTGGGTGCATATATATTTAGGATAGTTAGCTCTTCTCATTGCATTGATCCCTTTACCATAGGTGATGCCCTTCTTTGTCTTTTTTGATCTTTGTTGGTTTAAAGTCTGTTTTATCAGAGACTAGGACTGCAACCCCTGCTTTTTTTTTTTGCTTTCCATTTGCTTGGTAAATCTTCATCTTCCTTTTATTTTGAGCCTGTGTGTGTCTTTGCATGTGAGCTGGGTCTCCTGAATATAGCACACCGATGGATCTTGACTCTTTATCCAGTTTGCCAGTCTGTGTCTTTTAATGAGGGTATTTATTCCATTTACATTTAAGGCTAATATTGTTATATGTGAATTTGATCCTATCATTATGATTCTAGCTGGTTATTTTGCCTGTTAGTTGATGCAGTTTCTTTATATCATCAGTGGTCTTTACAGTTTGGCATGTTTTTGCAATGGCTGGTACTGGTTGTTCCTTTCCATGTTTAGTGCTTCCTTCAGAAGCTCTTGTAAGGCAGGCCTGGTGTTGATAAACTGTGTCAGCATTTGCTTGTCTGTAAAGGATTTTATTTCTCCTTCACTTATGAAGCTTAGTGTGACTGGATATGAAATTCTGGGTTGAAAATTCTTTTTTTTAAGAATGTTGAATATTGGCCCCCACTCTCTTCTGGCTTGTAGAGTGTCTGCTGAGAGATATGCTGTTAGTCTGATGGGCTTCCCTTTGTGGGTAACCCGACCTTTCTCTCTACCTGTCCTTAACATTTTTTCCTTCATTTCAACCTTCATCAATCTGAGGATTCTGTGTCTTGGGGTTGTTCTTTTTGAGGAATATGTTTGTGGTGGTCTCTGTGTTTCCTGAATTTGAATGTTGGCCTGCCTTGCTAGGTTGTGAAAGTTCTCCTGGATAATATCCTGAAGAGTGTTTTCCAACTTCGTTCCATTCTTCCCGTCACTTTCATGTACACCAATCAAACATAGATTTGGTTTTTTCACATAGTCCCGTATTTCTTGGAGGCTTTGTTTGTTCCTTTTCACTGTTTTCTCTAATGTTGTCTTCTCACTTTATTTCATTAATCACTGATATCCTTTCTTCTGCTTGATCGATTCAGCTATTGAAACTTGTGTATGCTTCATGAAGTTCTTGTGCTGCGTTTTCCAGCTCTACCAGGTCTTTTGTATTCTGCTCTACACTGGTTATTTAGTTAGCTATTCCTTTTTTTTTTTTTTTTTTTTTGAGATGGAGTCTCGCTGTGTCGCCCAGACTGGCGTGCAGTGGTGTGATATCAGCTCACTGCAAGCTCAGCCTCCCGGGTTCTCGCCATTCTCCTGCCTCTGCCTCCCAAGTTGCTGGGACTACAGGCACCCGCCACCACACCCGGCTAATTTTTTTGTATTTTTAGTAGAGATGTTTCACTGTGTTAACCAGGATGGGCTTGATCTCCTGACCTCGTGATCCTCCTGCCTTGGCCTCCCAAAGTGCTGGAATTACAGGCATGAGCCACTGCGCCCGTCCCGTCTCATCCTACCTTTTTTAAAGGTTCTTAGTATCCTTGTGTTGGGTTAGAACATACTTCCTTAGCTTGGAGGAGTTTGTTATTACCCACCTTCTGAAGCCTACTTCTGTCAGTTTGTCAAACTCATTCTCCGTCCAGTTTTGTTCCCTTGCTTGCGAGGAGCTGTGATCCTTTGGAGGAGAAGAGGCATTCTGGTTTTTGGACTTTTCAGTCTTTCTGTGCTGGTTTCTCTCCATCTTTGTGGTTTTATCTACCTCTGGTCTTGATGTTGGTGACCTCCGGATGGGATTTTTGTGTGGATATCCTTTTTGTTAATGTTGATGCTATCTTTTCTGTTGGTTAGTTTTCCTTCTGACAGGCCCCTCAGCTTCAGGTCTGTTGGAGTTTGCTGGAGGTCCACTCCCGACCCTGTTTGCCTGGGTATGATCAGCAGAGGCTGCAGGACAGCAACTATTGCTGTTTGATCCATCCTCTGGAAGCTTTGTACCAGAGGGGCACCCATCAGATGCCAGCCAGAGCTCTCCTGTATGAGGTGTCTCCCAGTCAGGCTAAACAGGGGTCAAGGACCCAATTGAGGAGGCAGTCTGTCCATTATCAGAGCTTGAATGCTGTGCTGGGAGAACCACTGCTCTCTTCAGAGCCATCAGGCAGGGACGTTTAAGTCTGCTGAAGCTGTGCCCACAGCTGCCCCTTCCCCTAGGTGCTGTGTCCCAGGGAGATGGGGGTTTTATTTATAAGTTCCTGACTGGGGCTGCTGCCTTTGTTCAGAGATGCCCTGCCCACAGAGGTGGAATCTAGAGAGGCAGTCCGCCTTGCTGAGCTCTGGTGGGTTCCACCCAGTTCGAACTGCCTGGTAGCTTTGTTTATACTGTAAGCATAAAACTGCCTGCTTAAGCCTCAGCAATGGCGGACACCCCTCCCCACACCAAGGTCGAACATCCCAAGTGGATCTCAGACTGCTGCACTGGCAGCAAGAATTTCAAGCCAATAGATCTTAGCTTGCTGGAATCTGTGGGTGTGGGTCCTACTGAGCCAGTCATTGGAGGGAATCTCTGGGTCTGCCAGATGCAAAGACCTTGGGAAAAGCACAGTATCTGGGCAGGAGGGTTCTGTTCCTCCCAGTACAGTCTGTCATGGCTTCCCTTGGCTAGGAAAGGGAAATCTCCCGACCCCTTGCGCTTCCCGAGTGAGGCAACGCCCCACCCTGCTTTGGATCGCCCTCTGTGGGCTGCCCCCACTGTCTAACCAGTCCCAGTGAGATGAACCAGGTACCTCAGTTGGAAATGCAGAAATCACCTGCCTTCTCCGTGGATCTCGCTGGGAGCTGGAGACGGGAGCTGTTCCTATTCAGCCATCTTGAGTTGTCTCACTATTTCCCAACATTTTATTAGATATTTCCATTGGAGTTCTCCCCTCTCAAGTTTAGCCTATCAGATCTATCACAGAAGCACATTCTCTGTAAGTTGACTTCTTTTCTTAATGGTAGTACAGCTGTGGCTATACAGGCACCCAAATTGGAATCTGCCACCTATGAGTTTTCCTTTTATGTTTCTCTCTTTGTCTCCCTCCACCAAATGCACACAGACAGGCCCCTAGGCTCTCTTATAATTATTTTTTGAGTTAGAGCCTCACTGTTTTGCCCAGGCTGGATTGCAGTGGCATGATTATGGCTCACTGCAGACTCAACCTTTTGTGCTCAAGTGATCCCTCCAGCTCATCCTGTTGAGTAGCTGAGGCTACAGGTGTATGCCGCCACATTTGGCTAATTTTTTTTTTCTGTTTATTGTAGAGATGGGTCTCACTTTGTTGCTCAGGCTAGTCATGAACTCCTGGCCTCAAGCAATGCTCCTGCCCCCCAAAGTGCTGGGATTATGGTCACGAGCCACTGTGCTTAGCCCTAAGTTTTTAACTGTTAGTTCTTCTGTTCATTGCTATTGTATCTCAATCTGAGGCCTTTCTATTGCCTCTGTAAATATTTGAATTTAGTTTTCTCTTGACTTCTATTGAGTTCCATGTCATGTGTCCCAGTGAATGCCAGAATTGTCTGGCTATCTGTTGTTCGTGTACCAAGCTAAGAGAAAAGATAAACAACCCTTTAGTTAGGGTGTACATGTCTCTCACAACTAGTTTGAAAATAGAATTAAAAGCCTATGTGCTAAAATATTGTAAAATGTTTACTAAGATGGCCAGCTTAACTGATAAATGCTGTGTGTGTTCTGATTGCTCTTTTGACTGTTTCCTCATCTCTCTCTTTCTCTTTGAGACTCCCTATTCCCTGAAACAAAACAATATTGAAATCAGGCCAATTAATAACCCTACAATGACCCCTATGTGTTCAAGTGAAAGGAAGAGTCCTGTGTCTGTCAGTTTCAATCAAAAGCTACCAAACCTAATTTAGAGCAAGGCCCTAATTCCCTTCAATTCTGTGAAGGCTGCAGAAAGTGAAGAAGTTACAGAAGAAGAGTGTGAAGCTAGTAGAAGTTTATTCATGTGGTTTAAAAAGAAAGCATTGTCTTCCTAACAGAGAAGTGCAAAGTGAAGCAGCACGTGCTGATGTTGAGGCCGCACTGAGTTATCCAGAAGATCTAGCTGAGGTAATTGATGAGCATAGCAATGCTAAATGACAGATTTTTCAGTGTAGATGAGACAGCCTTCTACTGGAAGAACATGCCAGTTAGGGCTTTTATGGACAGAGAGGAGAAGTCAATGCCTGGCTTTAAATGATAAACTGACACTTGTTAGGAGCTAATGCAGCTAGTGACTTTCAGTTGGAGGCAGTGCTCACTTACCATTCCTAAAATCCTAGGACCCTTAGGAATTACACTAAATCTACTCTCTCTCTGTGCTCTGTAAATGGAAGAACAAAACCTGAATGACAGCACGTCTGTTTACAGCATGGTTTACTGAATATTTTAAGCCCACTTTTGAAAGAAAGAAAACGAAAGATTCCTTTCAAAATGTTACTGCTTATTGACAATATAACTGGTTACCCAAGATCTTTGATGGAGTATAAGAAAATTAATGTTACTTTATATCTGCTAATACAACATTTATTCATCATCTTATAAATCAAGGAGTCATATAGATTTTCATGTCTTATGTTTGAAGAAATACCTTGTGTAAGGCTATCACTGTCCTAGATAGATTCCTCTGATGGATCTGAGCAAAGTAAATTGAAAACCTTCTGGAAAGGATTCACCCTGTTAGTTGCCATTAGGAGCATTCATGATTCATGAGGGGTCATAATCCAACCCTCATGGAAGACTTGGAGGGATGTGACTTCAACGGGGGAAGTAACTGCTGATGTGGTGGCAATAGCAAGAGAATAGAAGTAGAGTCTGAACATATGACTGAATTGCTGCAATTTCATAAAACTTCGATGGATGAGGAGTTGCTTCTTATGGATTAGCAAAGAGAAAGTAGTTTCTTGAGATGGAATCTACTTCTGGTGAAGATACTGTGAACTTTGTTGATATGACAATAAAGGATTTACAATATTATATAAACGTAGTTGATAAAGCAGTGGCAGGGTTTGAAAAGATTAAGTCCAACTTTGAAAGAAATTCTGCTGTGGGTCAAATGCTATCAAACAGCATCCCATGCTACAGAGAATTTTTTTTTTTGTGAAAAGAAGGATCACTCTAGGCAGCAAACTATGTTGTTGTCTTATTTTAAGAAATTGCCACATCCACCCAACCTTCAGTAACCACCACTGTGAACAGTCAGCAGCCATTACACCAGCAAAAAGATTAGGACTCACTGAAGGCTCAGATGGTCATTAGGATTTTTAGTAATACACAGTTTTAATTTAAGATATGTACATTATTTTTTAGTCATAATGCTATTGTGCACTTAATGGATGATAGTATATAAATATGACTTTTACATGCCATGGGAAATAAAAAATTTCATGTGACTAATTTTATTATGATATTTGCTTTATTGGCTCCAGGAGTCTGGAGTGAAACTCCTGATATTTTTGAGGCAGGCCTGTTACTTTCCCATTGCATAGGCAGACTTAGTGTGGTGATATTATGAGCATTATTAACTTAATAGAAAAATGTGTCACTAGATTATATCTAGTATCTGTAGGATGGAACCAATCACTAGAAAGGGTACAGTAAGTAATGCTGGCTTCTTGGATGGAGAGGCAAGTGAACAGTAAGTAATGCTGGCTTCTTGGATGGAGAGGCAAGTGAATAGTGTTTGGACGTTTGAGTTGTCCTGTCAGTGACTGTGAATATGACTGATTAGGCTTCATCCTTTTTCCTTCACCAAAAATGGCCAGAAAGTAATTTCAGTTTTCCTATTAATGAAAATTTGGCAGAACATTTCAAATGTGCACCAAATTAATAGATATATGGAAAATATGACAATTATAAAATACAGTAAAATGAAAGTCTTAAATCTAGATATATCACAGTTTGCTCATTAGTAAGAGGAAAAACTATTAATGCACATACATACATAGAGTGTTGCATGTGCAAATTCATATGCAAACATGGATACATATGTTTGTAATTGGAAAATTGCAGACTAGGCACTTCAGAGGCTATAGTGTTCTCTTTCATTCTGTCTCAATTAACTTTTCTGGAAGATTAAACCAAGAAAGAGGCCCTACCACAAGCTTTTTTTTATTTTTATTTTTTTAAATATAAGACTTTTGTTAAACAACTTTAAAATTTGAAAAGAATATTCAAAAGAAGTATGATCACTTTCCTCTCTAAACAAGTAGGTTTTATTCATCAGAAAATATATTACAAAGTGATATCAAAGTTATAGAAAAATATGTCCATTTTTATTTTTGAGTTATGTGATTCCATAGATATTGAATGAATTTATTGTAAATATTTAAAGGCCTATTTTGTCTTGGCTGAGATTTACAATAGTTTATGATTGTTCTTTTTCTTATGCAAGGGTCGTCAAGTTCCAATTTCAGTCCATCTGAAGAGTGGAAGGCTTAGCAGGAACGAGTCACATGCTAAGTAATATTGTGGCTATTAGGCATTTATGAGGTTTTTCAATAGAGATACTAGTTAAGGTTGTCATTTGCCATGTCATCACTTTTTACTCTACAAGAACAGATATTTAAAGAAAAATGAAGCTGAATGTCAACTTAGGTGGGCATTTGGCAAAAACAACATTGGGTTAGGTTTAAGCGGTAGCCATTTGTTTCAGTCTACAATACTGATGAAACCTCCATTGTCTCTTACATTCTCAAGTATATACAAATACTTTGAAATTCCCTGGTATCTGTTATTCAATAGGGACATGTAACTTTGAACCTCATCTATATTATTTCTCCTGGAAGAAGTTAAGCAGTGAGTGGATAGTTAATGGTGCTTGTTGGTACATTGGTATCTAGCATAACTGGATTTTATTTAAGTTCTGCAGAGGTCTTGACTACATGAAGATCAACTTTTTGTCTCTAATGAAAGGTGAAATGGGCTAGAAATTGTTTAACGTGGGAAATTTTTGTTAGCTAAGGTAAACTGGCACAAGTAAGAGGCTACTATTCTAAGATCCACTTACAGAAGGGAGCAAATTTTCACCATGAAGAGCAGAAAAAAAAAATTCGAGACTTTTTTTTAAAAGAATGAAGATACTTATTAAAATAGTTTTATCTTCTTAAAAATCCTTTAGGTTATGTTTGCAAAATTAAACTTTTTGTATAATCTTGTGGACATTATATAATAGTATGTTATGATATGCTTCATTTCAAGTGGTTATTGATTGATTGATTGACTGACACAGGATCTCACTCTGTTGCCTAGGCTGGAGTATAGTGTGATCATAGCTCAATGAAGCCTCCATCTCCCAAGTGATCATCTTGTCTCAGCCTCCTGAGTAGCTGCAAGTACAGGTGCACGCCACCATGCCTGGCTAGCTTTTTAAATTTTTGGTAGAGATGAGGTGTTGCTGTGCTGCCCAGGCTGGTCTTGAACTGCTGAGCTCGAGCAATCTTTCCACCTTGGCCTCCCAAAGTGTTGGGATTACAGATGTAGCCACTGCACCCAGCCTTCAGGTGGTTATTTTTGCAAAAATATTTTTAGGGTACTTCTAGATCTCTAAAAATGTTCATGATTAATCCTTTGATATTAGAAATATTTTTGGGCCATCTCTTTGGTCATCATTCTCCTTTATTTTTATATGTTTTATGTAGTCTTCTTTTGGGAAGTTCTCATTCCTATAGTATTTAGCATGATTTAAGGCATCTGCTAATATTACTTTGACCAACTTAATAAAATACTTATGTTTTGCTAGATGTAACTTTATTTTATTGTAATTATATTGAATTCTCAGAATTCTACAGATTTTTACCATCATCTACTCTATTAGTCTGTTTTCACACTGCTATAAAGATACTACCCTAGATAGGGCAACCTGTAAACAAAGGAGGTTTAATTCTCACAGTTCTGCATGGCTGGAGAGGCTTCAAGAAACTTACAATCACGGTGGAAGGAGAAGCGGGCACCTTCTTCAAAAGGTGACAAGTGAGAGAAGAATGAAGGAGGAACTCCCAAACACTTACGAAACCATCAGATCTCATGAGAACTCACTATCACGAGAACAGCATGGGAGAAACCACCCCCATGATTCAATCACCTCCCTCCCTTGACACATGAGAATTATAGGTCCCGCCTTTGACATGTGGGAATTTACAATTTGAGATGAGATTTGGGTGGGGACACAGAGCCAAACCATATTATTTAGAGACTGGTAATATTGTTTACTTGAAGTAAAATAGATTTCAGCGTCAAGTGGCCTGAAATTGTTGGGTGGGTCGTATTATAAATGTTCTGTTTTTTTTTTTTTTTTTTGAGACAGAGTCTCGCTCTGTCGTCCAGGCTGGAGTGCAGTGGCTGCATCTTAGCTCACTGCAAGCTCCGCCTCCCGGGTCTACGCCATTGCCATTCTCCTGCCTCAGCCTCCCGAGTAGCTGGGACTACAGGCGCCCGCCACCTCACCCGGCTAGTTTTTTTGTATTTTTTAGTAGAGACGGGGTTTCACCGTATTAGCCAGGCTGGTCTCGATCTCTTGACCTTGTGATCCGCCCGTCTCGGCCTCCCAAAGTGCTGGGATTACAGGCTTGAGCCACCGCGCCCGGCCCTAAATGTTCTGTTCTTAATGAATCTGTGTATGTTAGCATGATATTATGATTCTATGCAGTCTTTTAACTGTGAGCTTTTAGAAACAATTGCCTGATAAGAAGCACACCTTATACTAAGAGAATATCCCTACTTAAGTGAAAATATATATTTTTTTTTATTAGAGACTGGTCAGCATAATGGAATTTTATAAGTTTAGATCCCTTATGTCTTAACAAGAAAAATCTAATGCTATAAACCAGCACTTTCTTTTGTAAAAATAAAATTGTGTCAGAATTATATTTGAAACTGTTTTTTTCATATATGATTTCTCTAAGTGCTTAGTCTGCACTTTGTTATTGAGGTGCTCAATTTTTGCCCTGATTTGACTGAAGTTGTTGTTAGCCTTCTGTTCATTGCATTTACAGGGGTGTGTAGTATTGCTATCACCTCTGTCAGATTGCATCTTTCAAAAACGATTTTCTAAAAGTTTTTTGGGTGGTGACCTGTCACAAAAAATATGGTATGAACATGGGACATACCCAGTTCTCTGTTTTCTACTTTTATGTGTTTTTGTTCATTAAGTAATGATGAAAAAATTCTTAGAAAAATGAAGTAATATAGTAAATGTGTTGCAGTACTACTAAAAGGTAAATTCATAAAATTTCTCATGTAAAAATCACTTTAAACAGATTAGATTTCGCTGGGCACAGTGGCTCAAGCCTGTAATTTCAACACTTTGGGAGGCCGAGGTGGGCAAATCACGATGTCAGGAGATTGAGATAATCTTAGCTAACATGGTAAAACCCTGTCTCTACTAAAAATACAAAAAATTAGCGGGGTGTGGTGGCATGTGCCTGTAGTACCAGTTACTACGGAGGCAGAGGCAGGAGAATTGCTTGAATCCGGGAGGCAGAGGTTGCAGTGAACTGAGATCGCACCACTGTACTCCAGCCTGGGCGACAGAGCCAGACTCTGTCTCACAAACAACAACAAAAAAAATTTACCTACATTAAAGAAGATTTATTAGGTGGTAAGAATCTGAACTGTAGGCTGAGTTCCTTGCTTACAACTTAGTGATCAGAGAGCTATTTTTTACCCAGTGATGGAGAAAGGAGATTTCAGGAGAAAAAGCTAACTGTGTGTGTTTTTTAGCAGTATTATGTAAAACCGATTGTAAAACCACAAAAAATACCTTCCCACATCCAAAAAGTAAAATAGAGCTCCTTATGTATTTGGTTCTGGCAATGTTTTCACAAAATATCCTTTGCTACTATCAGGTAAAATAGTGGACTATATTTTGTTATTTAAAGCTTTTTTTAAAGAAACACAGCAAGTTCACATAATAGGTACCAAATAAGTGTTTAATTGTTAAAAGTGGGAAGAAATTGGCAACAAATCTAAGTTCAAAATATAAAGCAAACTCTTAAATTTTGCTTGATGAAATAGTTAATCACATTTTCCATAGCAAAAGTTTTACTGTAATTATCTAATTATATGAGAGCTTTGCTTTACTCTGCTTGTATATGCAATGATTTTATTGGTGTTTTATGAGAGTTAAAAATCTCATGAATTTACTTTAGCTGAAAGCATAATTTACCAAGGGGAATTTTAATACTGTGAGGAACATAACCTTCAAAAGTATTGAATTGAGTTCTAGTTATTAGGAAGTAGTTTATTGACATTACAATAAATTATCTCTAAAATACTTGAAAATATTTAGCATTTGAACATGTCAGCAAATTAAAAAAAGAAAAGAAAGTCACCATCCATTTACACTCGATATTTTCACATCTGGAGAAACTGTCACAGATGTAAATTGTTTCCAGAATGTTCCAAAGCTCACCAGTGGCAGAGCCAGGAGCTGAATCAATCTAGTGTATTTCTATGTATCATATATACTTGTTACTTTTATGTTCTTATGAATGTGCTAAGTAATAACATGGGAAAAGTAAAAATATATACACATATATGTGTTTAATATTCCTTCTTAATAAAAAATGACAATTTAAAAAACAGTGATTCCTTCTATGTGCTAATGGCTTCTTTAGTTTCATAGAGAGTATTGAGCCTTACTGAATTTGTTATAAAAATCGATGATGCTGTTAAATTTAATACCAGATCCCAGACATATCTTTGTCATCTTTTATTTAACTACTTGTTCTTTTGTTAACTCTGTTATTACTAGACTAAGAAAATGTGTTTTCAAGGCACAAGTTCATATCAAACAAAAGAGCTGGCTATTTTCATTCTCACTGCATCCATATTGGGTTTACTTTTTATAATCTGTTTCAGGTCCCTGATAGTTTGCATTTTTTTTTTTTCTTTTTTTTTCTTTTTGAGACGGAGTCTCGCTCTGTCGCCCAGGCTGGAGTGCAGTGGCCGGATCTCAGCTCACTGCAAGCTCTGCCTCCTGGGTTCATGCCATTCTCCTGCCTCAGCCTCCCAAGTAGCTGGGACTACAGGCGCCTGCCACCTCGCCCGGCTAATTTTTTGTATTTTTTAGTAGAGACGGGGTTTCACCGTGTTAGCCAGCATGGTCTCGATCTCCTGACCTCGTGATCCGCCCATCTCAGCCTCCCAAAGTGCTGGGATTACAGGCTTGAGCCACCGCGCCCGGCCGATAGTTTGCATTTTTAAATGAATAGTGTGTGTGTGAATATATATATATATATATATATGTGTGTGTGTGTGTGTAATAACCAATGATTGACTTTAAGAGCAAACCAGTCCAAATCCCTCTTCCATTCCTCTCTCAGCCTTATTGCTACTGTAGCCTTATGGATTCTTTTATTTTTTTTAGTCAGAAAAACTATAGCTTTATTATATACTGAATTTTTATGTTGGCACTTAAGAGATGTTAAAATTTTCTCTTTCATAGTTGTACACTGCTCCAGTGGCACAAATACAATTACTTGTATAAATTCTATAAATTTTTTCATTTGTTTTCTGCTAATGTAGTATGTCTCAGGTATTTCCTACCTAAATCAATAAGAAAACCTAAATAAATACTGGTTAAAATACCTTTGCATATTTTATCTAGTTGCGGTTATGAATGGATTCATTTCTTACACAAAGATGAGGAATGATGAAATCATTCTAGTACGAGATGTTGAATAGAAAGAATTGAGGGTGTTGTTATAAGTTTTAGGGATCTTTGCTTATGACTAAATGGTTAATGGAAAGTTTGTGTTACGGGATATAGAATACTCCCAGAGATTAGTTGTGATGGATATGTAACTGATGTGTAAAGAAATGATTCTCACAGGGCACACCTCCCTAGTAGTCATTCTTTTAATGGTAAGTTATTTTCAGATAGAATGGTATTCTGAAGCAATATGTGAATAAAATGAATTCCAGAGAACTTTGTCTAAGTTTTTTGAGTAAATTTTTCTTGATTAAGCACAGAGTTTGGTATTGCTATTTATTTCCCTATTGGAAGTAGTTTTCTCAAGTTGGTCAGATGACTGAGATTGGCAAGATTGTGAATTTATTTTCCAGTGCTATTCTAGTAAATCAGTTTATAACATTTAAGCTGAAATGCACAGGCGGCAAAATAAATGAAACTAGACTTTATTAGGCATTTCACATTGATTGTAGCCCTAGGTAAGAAATGTGAACAATTTATGTGGTCATTCAGTTTTTTAAAAAGATGCCTGGCAACTTCTCTCACTACCTTTTCTTTTTTTTTGCTACTGACTTCTATTTAAATAATGGAAAGAGACTTTAGCTTTAATTCTTGTATGCTATTTATTTACAAAGATGGAACCAACTATTATATTTTCAATATCATTAAAGTTAATGGTTATATTTTGTAATAAATACAATTTAAATATGCCTTTTAATATGGCTTTGTTATAATATTTAAAAGAGCATTACTTCATGTATAAATGTAACTTGTAAAATGAGCATGGGAAGGATACTGAATCTAGAGTTAAGATTTAAGTCACAAGTACTAGGTCTTCATATAACAAGGGTCTCTTTACCTGTCCAAGTTACTTAATGTTTTTGAACTTTAGTTCAAAATCCTTATCTATAAACAGAGTAGGATGCCTTTGATGGCATCTAAATGACCTCTTTTTTTTTTTGAATTGATAAATTTTTTTTTATTATTTTTTTTATTATACTTTAAGTTCTAGGGTACATGTGCATAACATGCAGGTTTGTTACATATGTATACTTGTGCCATGTTGCTGTGCTGCACCCATCAACTCGTCACCACCCATCCACTCGTCATTTACATCAGGTATAACTCCCAGTGCAATCCCTCCCCACTCCCCCATCCCCATGATAGGCCCCGGTGTGTGATGTTCCCCTTCCTGAGTCCAAGTGATCTCATTGTTCAGTTCCCACCTATGAGTGAGAACATGCGGTGTTTGGTTTTCTGTTCTTGTGATAGTTTGCTAAGAATGATGGTTTCCAGCTGCATCCATATCCCTACAAAGGACACAAACTCATCCTTTTTGATGGCTGCATAGTATTCCATGGTGTATATGTGCCACATTTTCTTAATCCAGTCTGTCACTGATGGACATTTGGGTTGATTCCAAGTCTTTGCTATTGTGAATAGTGCCGCAATAAACATACATGTGCATGTGTCTTTATAGCAGCATGATTTATAATCCTTTGGGTATATACCCAGTAATGGGATGGCTGGATCATATGGTACATCTAGTTCTAGATCCTTGAGGAATCGCCATACTGTTTTCCATAATGGTTGAACTAGTTTACAATCCCACCAACAGTGTAAACGTGTTCCTATTTCTCCACATCCTCTCCAGCACCTGTTGTTTCCTGACTTTTTAATGATCGCCATTCTAACTGGTGTGAGATGGTATCTCATTGTGGTTTTGATTTGCATTTCTCTGATGGCCAGTGATGATGAGCATTTTTTCATGTGTCTGTTGGCTGTATGAATGTCTTCTTTTGAGAAATGTCTGTTCATATCCTTTGCCCACTTTTTGATGGGGTTGTTTGCTTTTTTCTTGTAAATTTGTTTGAGTTCTTTGTAGGTTCTGGATATTAGCCCTTTGTCAGATGAGTAGATTGCAAAAATTTTCTCCCATTCTGTAGGTTGCCTGTTCACTCTGATGGTAGTTTCTTTTGCTGTGCAGAAGCTCTTTAGTTTAATTAGTTCCCATTTGTCAATTTTGGCTTTTGTTGCCGTTGCTTTTGGTGTTTTAGACATGAAGTCTTTGCCCATGCCTATGTCCTGAATGGTACTACCTAGGTTTTCTTCTAGGATTTTTATGGTATTAGGTCTAACATTTAAGTCTCTAATCCATCTTGAATTAATTTTCGTATAAGGAGTAAGGAAAGGATCCAGTTTCAGCTTTCTACTTATAGCTAGCCAATTTTCCCAGCACCATTTATTAAATAGGGAATCCTTTCCCCATTTCTTGTTTCTCTCAGGTTTGTCAAAGATCAGATGGCTGTAGATGTGTGGTATTATTTCTGAGGACTCTGTTCTGTTCCATTGGTCTATATCTCTGTTTTGGTACCAGTACCATGCTGTTTTGGTTACTGTAGCCTTGTAGTATAGTTTGAAGTCAGGTAGCGTGATGCCTCCAGCTTTGTTCTTTTGACTTAGGATTGTCTTGGAGATGCGGGCTCTTTTTTTGTTCCATATGAACTTTAAAGCAGTTTTTTCCAATTCTGTGAAGAAACTCATTGGTAGCTTGATGGGGATGGCATTGAATCTATAAATTACCTTGGGCAGTATGGCCATTTTCACAATATTGATTCTGCCTATCCATGAGCATGGTATGTTCTTCCATTTGTTTGTGTCCTCTTTTATTTCACTGAGCAGTGGTTTGTAGTTGTCCTTGAAGAGGTCCTTTATATCCCTTGTAAGTTGGATTCCTAGGTATTTTATTCTCTTTGAAGCAATTGTGAATGGAAATTCATTCATGATTTGGCTCTCTGTTTGTCTGTTACTGGTGTATAGGAATGCTTGTGATTTTTGCACATTAATTTTGTATCCTGAGACTTTGCTGAAGTTTCTTATCAGCTTAAGGAGATTTTGGGCTGAGACAATGGGGTTTTCTAAATATACAATCATGTCATCTGCAAACAGGGACAATTTGACTTCTTCTTTTCCTAACTGAATACCCTTGATTTCTTTCTCCTGCCTGATTGCCCTAGCCAGAACTTCCAACACTATGTTGAATAGGAGTGGTGAGAGAGGGCATCCCTGTCTTGTGCCAGTTTTCAAAGGGAATTTTTCCAGTTTTTGCCCATTCAGTATGATATTGGCTGTGGGTTTGTCATAAGTAGCTCTTATTATTTTGAGGTACGTTCCATCAATACCGAATTTATTGAGCGTTTTTAGCATGAAGGGCTGTTGAATTTTGTCAAAAGCCTTTTCTGCATCTATTGAGATAATCATGTGGTTCTTGTCTTTGGTTCTGTTTATATGCTGGATTTTGTTTATTGATTTGTGAATGTTGAACCAGCCTTGCATCCCAGGGATGAAGCCCACTTGATCATGGTGGATAAGCTGTTTGATGTGCTGCTGAATCCGGTTTGCCAGTATTTTATTGAGGATTTTTGCATCGATGTTCATCAGGGATATTGGTCTAAAATTCTCTTTTTTTGTTGTGTCTCTGCCAGGCTTTGGTATCAGGATGATGTTGGCCTCATAAAATGAGTTAGGGAGGATTCCCTCTTTTTCTATTGATTGGAATAGTTTCAGAAGGAATGGTACCAGCTCCTCATTGTACCTCTGGTAGAATTCAGCTGTGAATCCATCTGGTCCTGGACTTTTTTTTGGTTGGTAGGCTATTAATTATTGCCTCAATTTCAGAGCCTGCTATTGGTCTATTCAGGGATTCAACTTCTTCCTGGTTTAGTCTTGGAAGAGTGTAAGTGTCCAGGAAATTATCCATTTCTTCTAGATTTTCCAGTTTATTTGCGTAGAGGTGTTTATAGTATTCTCTGATGGTAGTTTGTATTTCTGTGGGGTCGGTGGTGATATCCCCTTTATCATTTTTTATTGCGTTGATTTGATTCTTCTCTCTTTTCTTCTTTATTAGTCTTGCTAGCGGTCTGTCAATTTTGTTGATCTTTTCAAAAAACCAACTCCTGGATTCATTGATTTTTTGGAGGGTTTTTTGTGTCTCTATCTCCTTCAGCTCTGCTCTGACCTTAGTTATTTCTTGCCTTCTGCTAGCTTTTGAATGTGTTTGCTCTTGCCTCTTTAGTTCTTTTAATTGTGATGTTAGAGTGTCAATTTTAGATCTTTCCTGCTTTCTCTTGTGGGCATTTAGTGCTATAAATTTCCCTCTACACACTGCTTTAAATGTGTCCCAGAGATTCTGGTATGTTTCTTGCTCTGTGGCTCAGGCTGGAGTACAGTGGCATGATCTCAGCTCACTGCAACCTCTGCCTCCTGGTTCAAGCAATTCTCCTGCCTCTACCTCCTGAGTAGCTGGAATTACAGGTGCCCGCCACCACACCTGGCTAAGTTTTTGTATTTTTAGTAGAGATGGGGTTTCACCCTGTTAACCAGGCTGGTGTCAAACTCCTGACTTCAAGTGATCCACCCACCTTGGCCTCCCAGAGTGCTGAGATTACAGGCATGAGCCACTGTGCCTGGCCCTAAATGGCTCTTTTTTCTAAAATTATTTTCTATACTAGAACATGCTGTGAAGTCTTTTTGCTTTCATATGCTCTTATGCATGATCTTAATGTGTAGATTTGGTAGAATAATTCAGGTTTTAACAGTTATATTAAATATGAATCAGGTGATATGATATTCCTATTTCAAGCCATTTTTGAGACCTTCTGTGTTAATTCTTATCACAAGACTCATAGGTTATTTTGATGTTTTCTCTTGTATTTGTCCATTTCTTATCCTCTTTTTTATGTCTAATGTTTACAGATTAAGTCTAAATTTTCCCTTTTTGTGTTTCATTATTTTTTCTCTCTGCTTAATAACTGTTACAAAATTTTTTTCATCAGTGAATCTATCCTTTCATGTCTATCCAAGCCCTTCCATCTGAGAATGACTCCATAGTGAGTAATGTTCACACTGTTTCTTCTTACCATTTCGTTTTAAACTTATTTTGTGTATACTATCCAGTTAGCACTTGGCAGGGAATGATCTTATTCTCTCCCTTACCTAATAGATTACTTAATATGGACTCACACAGTATTGATTTAATGTCTGTGCGATAGATATTTTGGCCTACATGGAACTTATTTAATAATATAATCTTTTTTTTAAAAAAACAGCATCTTACTTTAGATTACTGAAATATTCTATGTAAGCTAATTTTCCAGGTTATTATATATTAAGGAAAAAATTGTATTGGTCTGGTTTTTCTAAAATAAGGATTTGTAATAAGAGTTTACTTAAAATAACCAGAGTTAGCCAGGGAAGTGCTTTAGTGACTGATAGTTAACGAAATCCCTGGTCCCTTTCCCTTCTATCTACCATGGAAGGTTTGAGAACTTTAGTCAGGTGTGCTTGAGAAAGAGGTAATTCAGCCTGGAGAAGTCATCTTAAGGATGTGAGAGGAAGCCAGTATTTGGAAGACGGAGCAGGGTCCAACTCTGTGAGGAGTGAGAGGACTGGCATTTCTATATGGACAAAGAAACACATAGAGTGGTTGGAATTAGAAAGAGCCACTGAGTGCGTCGGAAACTGAAGGAATGGCAGATTGTGAAGTGTTGAGTGTGGGGTCTTGACTGGTTTGAGTTTGAGCTAGGCTTTCTAAGTTTGAAGTCTATAAAGCAGCACTGCCTAGTAGTAATTGATGTGATCAGATTTCCATCTTATACATCCTCGATGCAGGATGGAAAGTAGATTAAAATAAGCAGAGAAATTCCTGGTTTAGTTAGGGGGCTATTGCAGTATAATAGTACAAGAAATAATAGTGGTAGTGAGGACTAGGTTACTGTATTGGACTGAATATTTGTGTCCCCTCAAAATTTATATGGTAAAATCTTAACCCCCATAATGATGGCATTAGGAGATGGGTGCTTGGGGAGGTGATTAGATCTTGAGAGTAGCACCCTCATGAATGAGATTAATGCCATTTTAAGAAGAGTCAGAGTTTGTTCTCACTACCTAAGGACACAATGAGAAGTTGGCAGTCTGCAAGCTGGAAGATGGCCCTCATGAGTACCTGATGATGCTGGCAATCTGATCTTGTACTTCCAACTTCCAGAACCGTGAGAAAAAAATTTCTGGTGTTAATAAGCCATCTGGTCGATGGTATGTGTTACAGCAGGCGAAACAAAGGCAGGTAGTTTTAGTGGGAGTGAACCAAATGAAATCAAGATATATTTAAGAGATCAAAGCATTAAGAATTGAAGCTTAAATAAATGAGAGAAAAGAAGTATAGCCTCTAATTTTATGTCTTATAAAACTTGGCGAATGATAGTAAGCTAGGGAAGATTAAAGCAAGAACTTTGTGGTTTGTTTTTTAAGGTTGAATAGGCATATGAAGATCCCAGATTTTTTGGCAAAGTATAATTTAAAAGATTTTATTCATATTCAAAAGTTTTCTGTTCATTTGTGTGTGTATGTGTGTGTGTGTGTACAAAAGCTCTCAAAGCTTACTTTGAAAGGCAAGTTAGACTCCTTTATGACTTTCTTAATATTGAATTTTAATAGAGTTCTAGGGATAGACAAAATTTAAAATATATCTTTTATATTACAATGTCTTTTCCAAGCCTTCTATAGTGTCTGTATGGCAGATGACTTTTTTAGTGAAATCCTTTTTATTGTAATACTTCATATTCTGAAAAACAAAAACAGAAAAAAACCTTTTCTATTGGTTGAATTGTTGGCAGACAGGAAGATGGTAAGAATATTACCAGGCTTATATGCTGTTGCCTTAGGATTAAGATCTGTAGCCACCTAAAAATAGATTACTTTTGCAGGTTTTGGAAAGCCTGAACTGTTCTCATATGGAAAGTATAGAAAGATAATGGAATCAGTGCCAGAAACTTCTAGATTCAGATTTTTTGGCTTGAATCCTGTTAGCAATAAGTTTATGTGTGATAATTTTGAAAAGTGTAATATGATTCAATTTTCTGGGCACCAGAGATTTTGTTTTATGGAATTATGGAACTTAATTTTAGCTAAATGCTCAATATTTAAGCTTAATTCTACTGGTACTTGCTGAGGTGGGATGTAGCAAGTGTCGTCAAGGTAGTCCCAGAGTCAATACTGAAAAACTTATTTGGGAACAGTAGGAATGGTTAAAGTCACCATCATGACTCCTCTGAGTACTGAGTATTACTTCCACTTCTAGAATATAGTGAGAGGCCTCTAGATTTAAACTTTCTTAGTTAACGTGTTTATAGTAATGACTGAGTTCTGAGTTTTTCCTCAACTATCAAAATTCCAACTATGACCTTGTATTTCTTGCTCTTCCCATTGGTATGAGATGGAACTTCAAATACGTTTATAATTTCCAGAACCCTCCCAGCAAATGTGGCCTGCTAATGTATGTTATTAGTATAATTAGGTTAATGTTAGTAATAACAGACACTTACTGAAAAGCTGGAAATAATGAGTCACCGTTCTTTTCCTTTAAAATGAATGATCCCAGGGCTTTAGTCTTCAGAGCAACCCTGAGAGTTGATTATCATAGATAGCATTATCCCCAGTTCAAAATTAAGCCTAGTGATCATTTCACTGTATCACGTAATTTTCGTGAGTAATGCCAATACTTGTCCTTTTCGAATAGTAGAAACCTATTTTGTTACAAGAGAAAAGGATCTTGAAAATCATTTAGTGGAATGCTTTCATTTTAAAGAGGTAACTCAAGCACTTTCTTTGCCTGGCTCTAAGATACCTTGTTTTATTTTGAGAATTGGCAGTTTTTTTCCTGTGAAGAACCAGATAGTAAATATTTTAGGCTTTGTGGCCTGTCTGCACAGTCTTTTTCACAACTATCAACTCTGCTGTTTTCATGTCAAAGCAGTCATAGACAATATGCAAAAGAATGGGTATAGCTGTGTTGTAGTAAAACTGTATTTACAAAATAGGCTTGACCCACAGTTTGCTGATTTTTGATTTAGATTTTCAATCTGAAATGACCTAGTTTGCCACAGTTATTAGTACCTTTATCCTATATGTGTTAGGCATTTATTTAACAGACATGCACTCTCTGGGTCATGAAGCCTCATGATTTAAAGTATTACTCATGCACTGACTTATGTTTTTATCCCTAAATTTCATCCTTTCTCAAAGTTTTGATAGAAATGTTCAAATGCAGGCAGTTTAAATGTTTAAAAGTCTTTTTCCTTCTCTGAACTATTCATCTCAACTTCTATCTTTTGTTTCCAGTTGAGCTTACCATAGCCACTGTGAGAGATTTTGCTTGTATAAATTTACCAAGTTACTCTCCTTATTGAAAACTTTCAGATGCTTCTCATCTCCTAATGGACAAAACTCAGATCATAAAGCCTTGGCCTGGTCTGGCTCTTGTCTAATTCTACTGTTCTGCCTTTCTCATTTCCTTATTGAGTAGTTTGCCCTCTGGAAATCACTAAGTTATTTGTAGTTCTCCACATGTACCCTGTAACTTGATTTAGATGTGTTTCCTGCATGAGTTTTTCTTTCTACCTGAAACACTTTTTTTTTTTTTTAATTGTTTACTTGCCAAACTCTCCTTAAAAATTTGAGTGACATTTCCTCTTGGAATCCTTCCCTAATACCTTTGTGCTCATATCCCTTCTCCTTTGACAAGTCAGCATGTGTAGACATTCAGAAATATTTGTTCATTTGAACATGCCTTAATGTTCCAAGTTATGTTGTCTGCTATCCTACCCTGCTTCAGTGCTGTCTTCTACAACGAGGTGCTTTGTGGTGACTTGCAGAAAAGAAGGAGGTTGATATGAGGAAATAATAAAAATTGCAACTCAAGTAATTGCTACATGCTATTAAGGAGAATAATAATACTAGTTCTGCATTTTTATGACATTTACAGTACATAAATTTCAACTTCATGTATTTTACTATCTTGATCTTTTGAGTAGAATTCAATTTTAAATTTTTTTATTTTGCCTTTTAGAAAAACATTTTTTTATTTCAAAATTGTCGAAGTCTCCCATTATTATTGTATGGGAGTCTAAGTCTCTTTGTAAGTCTCTAAGGACTTGCTTTATGAATCTGGGTGCTCCTGTATTGGGTGCATATATATTTAGGATAGTTAGCTCTTCCTGTTGAATTGATCCCTTTACCATTATGTAATGGCCTTCTTTGTCTCTTTTGATCTTTGATGGTTTAAAGTCTGTTTTATCAGAGACTAGTATTGCAACCCCCGCTTTTTTTTGTTCTCCATTTGCTTGGTAAATCTTCCTCCATCCCTTTATTTTGAGCCTATGTATGTCTCTGCGTGTGAGATGGGTCTCCTGAATACAGCAGACTGATGGGTCTTGACTCTTTATCCAGTTTGCCAGTCTGTGTCTTTTAATTGGAGCATTTAGTCCATTTACATTTAAGATTAAGATTGTTATGTGTGAACTTGATCCTGCCATTATGATATTAACTGGTTAATTTGCTCGTTAGTTGATGCAGTTTCTTCCTAGCCTCGATGGTCTTTACATTTTGGCATGTTTTTGCAGTGGCTGGTACCGGTTGTTCCTTTCCATGTTTAGTGCTTCCTTCAGGGTCTCTTGTAAGGCAGATCTAGTGGTGACAAAATCTCTAAGCATTTGCTTATCCTAAAGGATTTTATTTCTCCTTCACTTATGAAACTTAGTTTGGCTGGATATGAAATTCTGGGTTTAAAATTCTTTTCTTTAAGAATGTTGAATATTGGCCCCCACTCTCTTCTGGCTTGGAGAGTTTCTGCCGAGAGATCTGCTGTTAGTCTGATGGGCTTCCCTTTGTGGGTAACCCGACCTTTCTCTCTGGCTGCCCTTAAGATTTTTTCCTTCATTTCAACTTTGGTGAATCTGGCAATTATGTGTCTTGGAGTTGCTCTTCTCGAGGAGTATCTTTGTGGCGTTCTCTGTATTTCCTGGATTTGAATGTTGGCCTGCCCTAATAGGTTGGGGAAGTTCTCCTGGATGATATCCTGAAGAGTGTGTTCCAACTTGGTTCCATTTTCCCCCTCACTTTCAGGCACCCCAATCAGACGTAGATTTGGTCTTTTTACATAATCCCATACTTCTTGCAGGCTTTGTTCATTTCTTTTTCTTCTTTTTTCTTTTGGTTTCTCTTCTCGCTTCATTTCATTCATTTGATCCTCAATCGCAGATACTCTTTCTTCCAGTTGATCGAGTCGGTTACTGAAGCTTGTGCATTTGTCACGTATTTCTCGTGTCATGGTTTTCATCTCTTTCATTTCGTTTATGACCTTCTCTGCATTAATTACTCTAGCCATCAATTCTTCCACTTTTTTTTCAAGATTTTTAGTTTCTTTGCGCTGGGTATGTAATTCCTCCTTTAGCTCTGAGAAATTTGATGGACTGAAGCCTTCTTCTCTCATCTCGTCAAAGTCATTCTCCGTCCAGCTTTGATCCGTTGCTGGCGATGAGCTGCGCTCCTTTGCCGGGGGAGATGCGCTCTTATTTTTGGAATTTCCAGCTTTTCTGCCCTGCTTTTTCCCCATCTTTGTGGTTTTATCTGCCTCTGGTCTTTGATGATGGTGATGTACTGATGGGGTTTTGGTGTAGGTGTCCTTCCTGTTTGATAGTTTTCCTTCTAACAGTCAGGACCCTCAGCTGTAGGTCTGTTGGAGATTGCTTGAGGTCCACTCCAGATCCTGTTTGCCTGGGTATCAGCAGCAGAGGCTGCAGAAGATAGAATATTTCTGAACAGCGAGTGTACCTGTCTGATTCTTGCTTTGGAAGCTTCCTCTCAGGGGTGTACTCTACACTGTGAGGTGTGGGGTGTCAGACTGCCCCTAATGGGGGATGTCTCCCAGTTAGGCTACTAAGGGGTCAGGGACCCACTTGAGCAGGGAGTCTGTCCCTTCTCAGATCTCAACCTCCGTGTTGGGAGATCCACTGCTCTCTTCAAAGCTGTCTGACAGAGTCGTTTGCATCTGCAGAGGTTTCGGCTGTGTTTGTTATTGCCCTGTCCCCACACTCCACTGTCAACATTAGACAGATCAACGAGACAGAAAGTTAACAAGGATATCCAGGAATTGAACTCATCTCTGCAGCAAGCAGACCTAATAGACATCTATAGAACTCTCCACCCCAAATCAACAGAATATACATTCTTCTCAGCACCACATCGTACTTACTACAAAATCGACCACGTAATTGGAAGTAAAGCACTCCTCAGCAAATGTACAAGAACAGAAATTATAACAAACTGTCTCTCAGACCACAGTGCAATCAAACTAGATCTCAGGACTAAGAAACTCAATCAAAACCGCTCAACTACATGGAAACTGAACAACCTGCTCCTGAATGACTACTGGGTACATAACGAAATGAAGGCAGAAATAAAGATGTTCTTTGAAACCAATGAGAACAAAGATACAACATATCAGAATCTCTGGGACACATTTAAAGCAGTGTGTAGAGGGAAATTTATAGCACTAAATGCCCACAAGAGAAAGCAGGAAAGATCTAAAATTGACACTCTAACATCGCAATTAAAAGAACTAGAGAAGCAAGAGCAAACACATTCGAAAGCTAGCAGAAGGCTAGAAATAACTAAGATCAGAGCAGAGCTGAAGGAGATAGAGACACAAAAAACTCTCCAAAAAATCAATGAATCCAGGAGTTGGTTTTTTGAAAAGATCAACAAAATTGACAGACCGCTAGCAAGACTAATAAAGAAGAAAAGAGAGAAGAATCAAATCGATGCAATTAAAAATGATAAAGGGAATATCACCACCGACCCCACAGAAATACAAACTACCATCAGAGAATACTATAAACACCTCTACGCAAATAAACTGGAAAATCTAGAAGAAATGGATAATTTCCTGGACACTTACACTCTTCCAAGACTAAACCAGGAAGAAGTTGAATCCCTGAATAGACCAATAGCAGGCTCTGAAATTGAGGCAATAATTAATAGCCTACCAACCAAAAAAAGTCCAGGACCAGATGGATTCACAGCTGAATTCTACCAGAGGTACAAGGAGGAGTTGGTACCATTCCTTCTGAAACTATTCCAATCAATAGAAAAAGAGGGAATCCTCCCTAACTCATTTTATGAGGCCAACATCATCCTGATACCAAAGCCTGGCAGAGACACAACAAAAAAAGAGAATTTTAGACCAATATCCCTGATGAACATCGATGCAAAAATCCTCAATAAAATACTGGCAAACCGGATTCAGCAACACATCAAAAAGCTTATCCACCATGATCAAGTGGGCTTCATCCCTGGGATGCAAGGCTGGTTCAACATTCGCAAATCAATAAACAAAATCCAGCATATAAACAGAACCAAAGACAAGAACCACATGATTATCTCAATAGATGCAGAAAAGGCTTTTGACAAAATTCAACAGCCCATCATGCTAAAAACGCTCAATAAATTCGGTATTGATGGAACGTACCTCAAAATAATAAGAGCTACTTATGACAAACCCACAGCCAATATCATACTGAATGGGCAAAAACTGGAAAAATTCCCTTTGAAAACTGGCACAAGACAGGGATGCCCTCTCTCACCACTCCTATTCAACATAGTGTTGGAAGTTCTGGCTAGGGCAATTAGGCAAGAGAAAGAAATCAAGGGTATTCAGTTAGGAAAAGAAGAAGTCAAACTGTCCCTGTTTGCAGATGACATGATTGTATATTTAGAAAACCCCATTGTCTCAGCCCAAAATCTCCTTAAGCTGATAAGAAACTTCAGCAAAGTCTCAGGACACAAAATTAATGTGCAAAAATCACAAGCATTCTTATACACCAGTAACAGATAAACAGAGAGCCAAATCAGGAATGAACTTCCATTCACAATTGCTTCAAAGAGAATAAAATACCTAGGAATCCAACTTACAAGGGATGTAAAGGACCTCTTCAAGGACAACTACAAACCACTGCTCAGTGAAATAAAAGAGGACACAAACAAATGGAAGAACATACCATGCTCATGGATAGGCAGAATCAATATCGTGAAAATGGCCATACTGCCCAAGGTAATTTATAGATTCAATGCCATCCCCATCAAGCTACCAATGAGTTTCTTCACAGAATTGGAAAAAACTGCCTTAAAGTTCATTTGGAACCAAAAAAGAGCCCGCATCTCCAAGACAATCCTAAGCCAAAAGAACAAAGCTGGAGGCATCACGCTACCTGACTTCAAACTATACTACAAGGCTACAGTAACCAAAACAGCATGGTACTGGTACCAAAACAGAGATATAGACCAATGGAACAGAACAGAGTCCTCAGAAATAATACCACACATCTACAGCCATCTGATCTTTGACAAACCTGAGAGAAACAAGAAATGGGGAAAGGATTCCCTATTTAATAAATGGTGCTGGGAAAATTGGCTAGCTATAAGTAGAAAGCTGAAACTGGATCCTTTCCTTACTCCTTATATGAAAATTAATTCAAGATGGATTAGAGACTTAAATGTTAGACCTAATACCATAAAAATCCTAGAAGAAAACCTAGGTAGTACCATTCAGGACATAGGCATGGGCAAAGACTTCATGTCTAAAACACCAAAAGCAACGGCAACAAAAGCCAAAATTGACAAATGGGATCTCATTAAACTAAAGAGCTTCTGCACAGCAAAAGAAACTACCATCAGAGTGAACAGGCAACCTACAGAATGGGAGAAAATTTTTGCAATCTACTTATCTGACAAAGGGCTAATATCCAGAACCTACAAAGAACTCAAACAAATTTACAAGAAAAAAGCAAACAACCCCATCAAAAAGTGGGCAAAGGATATGAACAGACATTTCTCAAAAGAAGACATTCATACAGCCAACAGACACATGAAAAAATGCTCATCATCACTGGCCATCAGAGAAATGCAAATCAAAACCACAATGAGATACCATCTCACACCAGTTAGAATGGCGATCATTAAAAAGTCAGGAAACAACAGGTGCTGGAGAGGATGTGGAGAAATAGGAACACTTTTACACTGTTGGTGGGATTGTAAACTAGTTCAACCATTATGGAAAACAGTATGGCGATTCCTCAAGGATCTAGAACTAGATGTACCATATGACCCAGCCATCCCATTACTGGGTATATACCCAAAGGATTATAAATTATGCTGCTATAAAGACACATGCACACGTATGTTTATTGCAGCACTATTCACAATAGCAAAGACTTGGAATCAACCCAAATGTCCATCAGTGACAGATTGGATTAAGAAAATGTGGCACATATACACCATGGAATACTATGCAGCCATCAAAAAGGATGAGTTTGTGTCCTTTGTAGGGACATGGATGCAGCTGGAAACCATCATTCTTAGCAAACTATCACAAGAACAGAAAACCAAACACCGCATGTTCTCACTCATAGGTGGGAACTGAACAATGAGATCACTTGGACTCAGGAAGGGGAACATCACACACCGGGGCCTATCATGGGGAGGGGGGAGGGGGGAGGGATTGCATTGGGAGTTATACCTGATGTAAATGACGAGTTGATGGGTGCAGCACAGCAACATGGCACAAGTATACATATGTAACAAACCTGCACGTTATGCACATGTACCCTACAACTTAAAGTATAATAATAAATAAATTTAAAAAAACAAAAAAAAACAAAAAAAAAACCAAAATTGTCTAACTTACAAGTGCCTCCTTTTAGTTTTTATGAAGCATCTTATTGTGTCAATAAATGACTGCTTATTTCTTATTTTAAATTATTTTCTGTATGTGTCCTGAACAGTAGTATTAACCTTTAAAGTATTTCTCATTTCAAAATGGGACTTCATTTTCCTCTTAAAAATTAAATTTGGGGAGTGATATTCACACTTTTTTTTGGAAGTAGCATCCTTTATTTATCCCAGAATAAATTTTAAATATATCACTACTATATTAAGTAAAACAAAAATTACATTATGAACGAGAATTTGCTGTTTTAGTTTATATGTGCAACACTTAGAAATGTTAGGTTGAAAACAAAAGTTTGAAATAAAAAATTATGGATGATAATTGTTCTTTTTTTCCTGTCTTCTTTTATTTAGATTATGTTGTAAACTGACTGCCCTATTAAATACTGGTAATATTAACAGGTACAGAAGCATTTTTTTCTTGCAATTTATCATTTTCAATTAAATGGACCTGGCAGCCTGAAAGTGAATAGCCTCTACCCTTGTCATCAATATAAAGTAGAGCAAAAGTTACCTTCAACCTTAAACGCTAGTATTATAATATGTCAACAGAATTGATATTTCACTCATTCATTTATTGTTGCACAACTTATATAATTATGAAAGTATGTGCCAAACAGATGTTCCTTTGCTCTGGCTGGCCATTTAATTGAGCTCAGCATCCATGTGCTGAGATGATATACATCATTGTACTGTCTTATGTGTGCAGACATGCATTGAATTTTAAACAACAGTATTTTTTGTATTAGGCACTGTAGCTTTCACCTCTAGAAGTTTGATTTAGGTCCTTTTTAATATATTCTCTAACTTTTGAATATATGTAATTTAATTACAACAACCATTATAGTATCTTTGAAGATTCTAATGCCTATCAGTTCTGGGTTAGATTGAAAGGAAGTTTGTATCTCCTCATTATGGTCACAGTGTCTTCCTCCTTTCCTTGCCTAAGGTTTTTCTTTTTTGCATGCATACTCAAGATGTGTTGATATGTGGTTTTAAAATTTTCATTCAATTAGGAATGTTTTCAGCATTAACTTTTCAAATGTCTTTCTGTTGTTTTCCCAACTTATTGGCAACTCTGGTTACCTGTGTATTAGGCTGACTAAATATGATCCATATCTCACTGGTGGTCTGTTTAATTTCCTCTTTTTGTCTTTTTTTTTTGTTGTTGTTCCATTTAAAATCATTTCTATGGCTGTGTCTTCAAGTTCACTAATCTTTAATATCAAATCTTCTGTTAATTATTTCTAGTGGGAGTTTTAAAAATATCACATCCTATAGTTTTCATCTCTTGAAGTTAGGTTTAGGTCTATTTTACATCTGTGCTAAATATGTTCAGTCTTTCCTGTAGTTTTTGAACAAATGGAATACAGTTTTAATAACTGTTTCAATGTTTTTAGTTCTAATATTGGTGTCAGTTGGGTTGGTTTTCGTTGATTTTTCTCATAATTGGCCATATTTTCTGCTTTTTAAAATGTTCGGTATTTAAGGTATTAGACATTGTGAATTTTATCTTAGGAGATGGGTATTTTTATATTCTTGTAAATATGAACTTTGTTCCAGATTCAAGTAATTAAAAACAGTTTGATCCATTTGGGTCTTGTTTTTTTTTTTTATCTTTTAGCAGGACTAGTTAGCATATTTAGTGTAGAGATAATTGTTTCCCACAACTGAGGGAAGACCCTTGTTTATACTCTACCTAATGCCCTATAAATTATTGTCTTACTCTGTTTTCTGGTGTTATAACAGAATAACATGAACTGGGTAATTTATAAATAAATGTGATTTATTTGACTCATGATTTTGGAGACTGGCAAGTCCAAGAGCATGCTGCTGACAATTGGTGAAGATCATCCCCTAGTGGAAGAGCAGAAGGTGGGAACAAGTGCACATGGCAGATAGAAGTGGGCTGAACTCATTTCTTTTGTCGAGAACACATTTCTGCAGTAACTAATCCATTCCCATGATAAAGACATTAGTCCCTTCATGAGCCCTCATGACCTTATCACTTCTTAAAGGCCCTACCTCTTAATACTGTTACAGTGGCAATTAAGTTTTAATGTGAGTTTTGGTAGGGAAATTTAAACCATATTAATTATGAAGTTTTCTAGTATGGCTCATGGCTATTGCCAATCTTCCCAACCCTGTGTGTGCATGGAGTACTGTTCCTTCTAGTCCTTTGACTAATTTTTTCACATAGGTGCACTGATCAATACAACTCTGCTGTCTTTATGAGGAAGATATTCTGATGTTCTATAGAGCGCTCTCTCTGTGAAGCTCTCTCCTCTCTGGTACTCTACTTGTGACTCTATTCTGTCTGCCTTGGTCTCCCCAGATTCTGAACTTCATCTCTCAATTAAAAGAAATGAAATCTGGATTCCTTCATGTACCATGTCCTGAAACTCTGTTGTGGGCAGTAGGATGGGGTACATGTACAGCTCACTTTGTTTTGTGTCTCTTAGGGATTATTTCTTCACTGTAACATGTATAATGTCTTTAGAAAACATTGTTTCATATAGTTTGCTTTTTTAAAGTTGGTTGAGGAAGAAAAACAATTTCATCCCTAGTACTCCTCCTTAGTTAGAAACAGAAACTGGGTGCATTGAAATTTTGAGTGTTTAATTTTTACACATTTAATACTCATCCACATTTTCAGAAATATTTTTATGTAAAGAAGAACAAGCTCAGTCTGTTTTAGCTTAGATTATGTGTAATTTTGCCTGTTCCAGATCTAATTTTTCACAGTGAGATTTTAAGTAGTAACACTAGGTAGGAATAAAAATTCCTTTGCAGTATGGATGTGTAAATTAATGATAAAAAATATTTAATGGGATATATGGCCACCAATCATAATATATAAGCACTACTTTTGTTTAGACAAACCCTTTCCGTTAACACTTTTTACAATGATAACATGTTGTGGATGGGTGGAACAGGATGACAAAGCAGGATTATCCAGTGATTGTCACCCCACCCCCAGAAATATCAATTTGAACAACTATCCACATGTCAAAATACCTTCAAAAGAGCTAAAGAAACCAAATGAGAGATTCCAGTACCTGGTTGTAGCATGGTAGTAAGAAAATACGCATTGAAGAGAGTAGGAAGGACAGTTTGTTACCTGTGTTACTCCTCCCCAACTACGGCAGTATGGAATGGAGAAGAGAGATTGTTCACTTAAGGAAAAAGAAGAAAGTGAGTATGAGATTTTGCCTTGAACCCCAACACTTGGCCCATCACAGTAATACTCAACACCAGGGTGATTCCCACAACTTTGTATTTCAAGCCAGTAACTGCAGACTGAACCTCTAGACCAGATGTAGCACCAGGTGGGACCCCAGAGCCCCATGCTTCGGTCTTTTTTTGAAGACTCAATCTCCAATTTATACCACTGCCAGGCTTGTGTCAGTCCTCTGAACAGCACTCAGCAGCAGCAGGTGGCCCCTGGCTTCTGGCCAGATCTGGTGCCACACCTGATGTAGTGAACCTCAGGCTTCAGGCAGTGTCACACTTGCTACAGAGCTATCCCAAGCAAAGTCAAATCCCTACCTGTGAAGACTGGAATAAGTATCTACATCTTTAAATGTGCAGACATTGAGAAATGATCACAAGAATCAAGAACAATCAGGAAAACATTACATGACCATATGGAAAAAATGTACAAGTGACTGACCCTAAAGAAATGGAGACATGTGAGCTTTCTGACAGAGAATTCAAAACTTTAAGGAAGCTCAGCAAACTTGAAGAAAATACAGAGAAACAATTCAACAAAATGAAGAAAACACTAAGTGACCAGAATGTGAAATATAATGAGATTGAAATAATATTTTTTAGCTTCTACTAGATAATGCATGAAACAATTTTCAAAAAATCAAATCCTGGAGGTGAAAATACAATGTAGGGAATGAAAAATGCAATAGAGTTCATCAACAGCAGAATTCGCCAAGCACAAGAAATAACCTGAACTTGAAGACAGGTTATTTTGAAATAAATAGAAGAAAAAAGAAGTAAAGGAATGAAGAAAGGTTATAGGGTTTATGGTACAGCATCCAAAGAGCCAATCTTTGAGTCACAGGCATTCATGAAGGAGGAAAAGATAAAGGGATAGAAAGCTTAAATAGAATTTTTTTATTTTAATTTTGAGATCAATGTAAATATCCAGGGACAGAAATGTCAAAGATCTCCAATCAAATTTAAACCAAATAAGGTGACTCCAAGACATATTATAATACTATCAAAAACTAAATGCTAGGAAGATCCTGAAAGCATCAAGAGAAAGGAAGCAGATAACATAAAGAAATTCAAATATAGCTAGCAGCAGACTTTTTGGCAGAAATCTTATAGGCGAAGAAAAAGCAAAAGGATATACTTAAAATGCTGAAAAGGGGGGAAAAAAACTGTCAGCCAAGAATAGTGTACCCAGCAAAGGTGTCCTTCAGAAATGTAGAAAAGATGAATACTTTCCTGGGCAAACAAAAACTGAGGCAGTATATCACCACCAGACCTGA
Organism: Macaca nemestrina; assembly: GCF_043159975.1. Lineage (NCBI taxonomy): Eukaryota > Metazoa > Chordata > Mammalia > Primates > Cercopithecidae > Macaca > Macaca nemestrina. The sequence goes on along the minus strand of NC_092128.1, from coordinate 86,991,098 downwards.
TATACAAGAAATGCTAATAGGAATCCTTCAAGCCAAAAAAAGCACTAGTGAATAATATGAAAACATTTGAAAATATAAAACTCTATGGTAAAAGTATACAGTGAAATCCACAATACTCATATTGTAATGGTTGTGTGTAAATCATTTTTATCACTAGTGTGAAGGTGAAAAGGCAAACCTATTAAAAATAGTAATGAATTTAAGGATATGCAATATGAAAATTGTGACATGATAATTACTGAATATGGAGGAGTGAGTGGAGTAAATGTGTAGAGCTTTTGTTGTTAAAATCAAAGTGTTCACCACCTTAAAACAATTTATTGTGGTTTTTGTAAGCATCATGGTAACCACAAAGCAAAAACTTACATTAGATACACAAAAAAATAAAAAGCAAGAAATTAAAAATGTAATACTAAAAAAATTACTTGACCATAAAGGAAGATAGAGGAAGAAAGGAACAAAACTTGGCAAAACAACTAGAAAACAATGGACAAAAATGGCAGTTGTAAGTCTGTACCTATCAATAATTATCTTGAATGTAAGTATATTTTTCCAATCACAAGACATAAAGTAGTTTAACAGATTTAAAAAAATGCAACAATATGCTGCCAAAAAGAGACTCATTTCACCTGTAAGGACACACACAGACTGAAAGTGAAGGCGTGGAAAAAGATATCCCATACAAATTGAAACAACAAAAAAAGCAGGAATAGCTGTATTCATGAGGTAAAATATGCTTTTAGTAAAGAAATATAAAAAAGGTCATTATATAATGTCAAAAGGATCAAGTAAGAAGATAGGACAGTTGTGATATATGCAACCAATGTTGGAATACCTACATATATAATATGAAGCAAATATTAATAGATCTGAAGGGAGAGAAAGACTGCAATGCAATAATTGTGGGGTACTTTAACATCTGCCACCAGCAATGAGCAAGTTAGCCAGAAAACCAATAAGGAAATATTGGACTTTAACTATGCTTTTGATCAAATAGACTTAACAGACATACACGGGATATTCAATCCAAGAGTTGAACAGCTGAAAAGTGTGACTTTTTTCAACTGCACATGGAACATTCTCCAGGGTAAATCATGTTAGGCTATGAAACATGTTAAAAAACTTAAGATACCAAATAATATTTTCTGACTACAAAATATGAAACTATAAATCAGGAACTGGAGGACTTCGGAGAATTCACAAATACTTGGAAATTAAACATCCTTCTGACTAGACAGTGAGTCAATGAAGAATTTAAAGTTATACTTAAAAAATTCCTTGAGACAAACAAATGGAAGCCTAACATACCAAAATCTATGAGAAACAGTAAAAGCAGTTCTAACAGGGAAGTTGATAACAATATACACTTACATCAAAAATGAAGAAACATTTCCTTTCACCTACTTTTCACTTTAAGGAACTAGAAAAAACAACGAACTAAGCCTGAAGTTAGGAGAAGGAAGGAAACAATATAGATTAGAGCAGAAATGATGAAATAGTAGGAAAATGGTAGAGTAGATTTACAAAACTAAGAGTTTTTTTGAAGAGCTAAAAAAATTGGAAAAGCTTTTGCTAGGGCCTGAATAGCCAAAACCATACTGAGGGAAAAGAACAAAGCTTTAGGAAATCACATTACCTGACTTCAAAATATACTACAAAGATACAGTAACCAAAACAACATAGTACTGGTATAAAAACACACATGGACAAATGGAATGTTATGGACAATGCCCAGAAATCCCATGTTTATAGCCAACTGATTTAGACAAAATTTCCTAGAACACACAATAGAGAATGGGCAGTCTCTTCAATAAATATTGTTGGGATAACTGGATATCCACACACAGAAGAATGGAATTAGGCCCTTGTCTCACACCATATACAAAAACAACTCAAAATAGATTAGGGATTAAATGTAAGATTAGAATCTATGAAACTACTAGAAGATACATAGGAGAAAAGCCTTATGACATTGATCTGGGCGATGACTTTTTGATATGACCCCAAGAGTAATGGCTACAAAAGCAAAAATAGGCAAATTGGGGTCACATCAAACTTAAAAGCTTCTGCACAGCTGAGGAAAAATGAAGAGACAACTTACAGAAGGAGAGGACCCATACCTCTCATATGCGAACTATACATCTCATAAAGACTTAATGTCAGAATTCTGTAAAAAAACTTGGCTCCATATCAAGAAAACAAGATATTAACAAAAGGGTAGAAGACCTGAATAGACATATCTGAAAAGGAAATAGATGGCCAATAGGTATATGAAAAAATACTCAATATCACTAATCATCAGGGAAGTGTAAATCACAACCACAGTGAGATATCACCTCACGCCTATTAGAATGGCTGTTATGAAAAGGACAAAGACAAGTGTTGACAAGAATATGGAGAAAAGGGACCCCTTACATTCCCAAAATTACCACAGCCATGATAGAAAGCAGTATGGAGGCTCCAAAAAAATTAAAAATAGAACTACCGTATTGTCTACTAACCCCACTACTAGCTACATATCCAAAGGAAATGAAATCATTATTTCAAAGAGATATCAGTACTCCTGTGTCCATTGCAGCATTTTTCACTGTAGCTAGGATATAGAATCAACCTAAGTATCCACAAATGAATGGATAAAGAAAATGTGAAATTTACACAATTAAATACTCTTCGGCCATGAAAAAGAAGGAAATCCTGGCATTTGCAATAACGTGGATGAATTTGGAGGACACGATATTAAGTGAAGTAAGCTAGGCACAGAAAGACAAATACTGAATGATGTTGCTCATGTGGAATCCGAAAGAGTTGATATTATGGCAGTAGATAGTAGAGGGTTAGGGAAATGTCAAAGAATATAAACTTTCAACTATGAGGCTGTACATGTGTACATTGTATAGATTTAGTCATTCTGCAACTAATGAATACTTCAGAACATCATGTTGTAGAAACTATAAATCTTATCTGCCTATATGAAAATTAACAAAAAGTTGTCTTTCTCTTATATGTGGTAGCCACTATCTAACTGAGGATGTGAGCTCTTGAAATATAGCTAAACTGATGACCTGAGTTTTTATTTTTAATACTAATACATTTGAATTTAAATGTAGCAGTATATGGCTAATGGCTACTCAAGTGTACAGTGCAGTTGTAGACTGTTTTATTTTGCCAACCGTTGATTTGGGTCTGCTTTATCATATGATGTAGCTTCATGGAAAAAAAAATCTATTCAAAATCAAATGTTAAGTTGGCATTTTATTTTAATCCAGAATAGCCCAACAAAGTAAAACAACAGTGACCTTCCCGTTTTTTATTGGAAGCACTGTAACTGTAACTTCTTGTTATTATCTTTTTGTCTATGGTCATTCTTTTTATATTTCTTAGCACAGTTTTTCATAGATTTTCACATTTTTAATGACAAATTCAGAATAAATATGTATAAGATGTTAATCATGTATCTACATTGATTGTGATTATTAGATTATCTATTTCCTGGGCTCAAATAAACCTAAGATTATTTTGCCAAAACATTGTTCCTGAAGTTATTAAATAATTACTCATTACCAAGACTTTTAATGATTTGGGTCACACCTAAGAGAAGGCACCAGGTGATTTGGTGGAGGCTGTTCTAATATGACTTGGATACAGTGTATAACTGCCTTACAGGCATCTTGGTCACGTCTTTGAATATTTTTTTTCCTGTGTATTCTGAATACCTCATCTTCTTAAAAAAACTTTTCTAAAAAGTTTTTTTTAAAGATTATTTTGCCTTTGGAACACATTAAATATATTTATTTTTTTAAAAACTTGCAAAAGTAGGTACATACAACATAATTGATTCTTATAGATTAAAAGTAGCATGATGACTTGTAGTAGTTGGCCCTCCTCTTTATTTGTGAAGTAAACTCTAAAACTGTTTAGTATTTTTTTTTTAAATGACAAGTAATGCATGCCTACATGGCCTGCAGAGAACCTTAATAATAAATTACAGATTGATGCTTAAGCAGTAATAGTTTTTATGATGTAAAATGAAATTTTGACAATTCACTAAAACATGACATTGTAAACTCAGATAAATTTTGAAGAAGCGTATACCTGTTTGTTTGTTTTTTTTTTGTAACTTCTTTGCTGATTTATATTCTGACAATTTTCTTGGAGAAAGTAAATGAACGTAGAATTACGTTTTTAGTTAGCTAAACAAATCAATGCTTTATATTAATCAGTGGGATTGTTCTTTTGATTCTAAAATTTGTTACAGATGTTAATTAAGGTAATTGTAGATGTATGTAATGTTGAGATAATTGTTCTATAATACAAGTGTTAAAGTGACGTTCTTGTAAGAGAGACCACCTTGTAAAGTAAAATAATTTGAACAAATATTTATTTTATAACTTAAAATACTTTTGAAGTTAGGTTTTCTTATTAACTGTTTAAAATGTGAATTGCTGGTTTCATTACTTTGATCTTTTGAATAAGGATTTGAAACAGTGTATACTCATGTAGCATTTGTACTGATGTTATGAAACTCATTTACTTTTTAATTTTTTGACTCAAAAGAAACATTTAAATCTTTTGTATGGTTAATATTTTAATGCAATGTGTTTTGTTTACTACCTTTTATTAGATGCCATTATTTCTGCATTTAGTGTTGCTGGTATTTTATTTTGTGAAGATTTACGAATGAGTTGCTAAACATTTGCTTTGAGTTTCAATGATAGTTTATAATTTAGTTTCTATTCATCAGAATTATGAGTTGACTTTGATGATGACTCTGATTTAATTTTGTTCTACAATGAAGTGGTTCACTATTAGAAGCTTATTTTTAAGCATAATATACTAAATTAATTAATAGAATCTAATTCTTAAATAGTTGATAAGATAGTTTTTCTAAAATCTTTTCTAACCCTTCATATCAAATATTACTTTGACCTGTTTAGTATTGGCTGGTTTCATCAGTTTTTAGATTCATTATATTTCTTTTGAAAAGTGATGTTTTGAAGATTCTGGGTCTCATTAACGTAATTTACTTTTTTATGCACATGTTGGTAATTTTGCAGCTATTATGTAGATTCAAAGACTCTCTCTAGCTTATCTACCAATTCTTTCTAACTCATAATAAGAATTTTCATTTTGACCATCCTTCTTTCCACTTTGTTGGGCATTAAGCAATGCAATATTTAGGTATATACTTAAGCTTCAGAAATTGACTTTCTTTTTAGTGAAATAAACAGAGACTATTTCCCCTCATACCACCAATCCTGACTCCCTTTGCATGCCTTTTATTGTGAACATAGACTCTGCAATGAGAGGAAAGTGTGAAATGTGAGGTTTTAAAGTACCTCGTGCTGGATACTTTCTTATAGTCCTTTAATTAATATGTCTGTTCTCGGAAGTAAAAAATCCCATTTTAACATATAAAAAGTTAACTGGAATTCATCTGGGACCAGGAATATATGAAATGATTGCTAGACAAACATAAAGCTTGCGTAGAGCTGAGTGTAAAGACACACAAGACGCAGAGGAGCCTTTTCCAAACACCGAGAGCCAGAAACCTCGCCCACCCACTAAGCCATGAGGCTAACCACATGTTAAATGTTTAAGCAGTTTACCAGTTTATATGAGTAAATGTGCTACCTTTCATTAAAATGAAATTAGATATTCTTTTTTGGAGGGCAGAAGGATAGCCTTATCTTTTTTATGTATATGCAAGAAAGAACTGTTGGAAATGTCACGCTGCATGGGAAATACTGTTTTACTGTAATTTCTATGTAGTGAATTAGTGAACGGTACAAAAAGACATCAAAAAATATCTACTGGATGTGTAGCTATAAGCAAATCTGCAGAACTCAACCTATATGAAATGCTTGGCTGTATTTCAATAGATGCAAGCCTGTCCTGGCTGTAAGTTTATTAAGGCAAAAACATTTACATTTCTCTTGAGTTATCATTTCGCAACTGTCTGCTGTGGTTATGTAAAACTGCTCTGTTTTTTTAAAATTGTGATTTTGTACCAACTGAATTTTTTTCCTAGAACATATAAGTAGTTGGTATATTTTAGAAGTTCAAACTTAGTAGCACTATTTAAAGTATACACTTAAGTTTCATGGTATTAGGAAGAACATCTGCAGGAGATTGTCTTCTGTTTTCATGTCATCATCAGGCCTTTGCATCTGGTAAAAGAGAATTTTGAGATGCATCCTACTTCTTCATGCTTGAATTTTGTTAACCTAATTATGCATTTCATAAGGTTGAGTTCTGTATCTGTGTTTAAGTTAATTCATGAAAGAGCCTGTAAATACTTTTCCTATGTCTCCTTAAAGTCTTGAAGTTTTCCTGTAATTTAAGTAGTTGGTTTGATGGGTAACATAGAAATAAGTCAGTTCGTAGATGGCATCTAAGTAACAAAGGTAATTCCGTAGTTCAAAAAGTTAAATAGAATGTTGAGACTTTTAACATTAAGCAGCAGTGTTGTTCCTTAGTCCAGCTGGCATGGGGGTATGTAGTGAGTTACAGGCATATGCCACCATGCCTGGCTAACTTTTGTATTTTTTGTAGAGACAGCATTTCGCCTTGTTGCCTAGGCTGGTCTCAAACTTCTAGGCTCAAGTGATCTGCCTGCCTCAGCCTCTCAAACTGCTGGGATTACAGGAGTGAGCCACCATGCCTGGCCAAGAGTGACAAGAGTTAATATATTATGTATTTAAAAATAGAAAAGAGGACTTTAAATGTTCCTAAAATATAGAAATGATAAATGTTCAATATTCAATATCAGTGGTCAGCTTAGATATACTGACTTGATCAATACACATTCTATGCATGTAAGAAAATATCACAGTACCCCATAAATATGTAGAAGTATTATGTATCAATAAAAAATTTAAAAGTTTTAAAAATGATCACTAGAATATTTTCAAGAAAAACATAACTGCTTAAAAGTAGTCTCTATAAAAACCCTCTTAGTCTAAGAAATAATTACATGTTAGAGATGACGATTATTGATTACATTGAAAGAGATTCTTTTTAAAAACTTAATTTACTTAAATGGATGATCACTCTTCTTGAATTTTATTTATATTGTTAATTTCTTAGTATATGTAATACTGTATTTCTATCTCGCTTAGTTAAAAATTATGAATTAAGTTGAATGATTTGATGAAATCACATATACTTTATGCATTTGACTCTAAGCGAAAGAGAATACTAGCATTTGGTTTTTCAACCTCATGTTCTCTGTAAGTGTTTACTACATCTGTATTTATAAAGGAGGATTCATTGACCTTAAGTATGTCTTGAAGCACAACTAGAAATTAACACAAGTTAATGAAGATTATTGCAATATTGTAATCATATGGGTTTTGAGCTTCTTTAATGTTTTTTCCTTCCAGAGAAAGTTGAAGGGAATGATATTCTAAAGATTGTCTTTTGTATTTTGCAGGTTCATTTTCTTGATTTTAAATTAGTACCTCCCAGTCAGAAAATGGAAAACCTAATGCAGATTAAAGAATTTTCAAAGAAAGTAAAAGAAAGAAATATTTTGTTATATGGCCTTCTCATATCTTACCCACAGGTAGGTAAAATGTTTATCTTCCGAATGTCTGTTCTGTAGACTAGTTTTAATGGTAGGTATCTGATTTGTTAAAAGCAGAGGATATTAATGTCAAGTGAAATTATGGCTGGAAAGTTACTCATCTATGTGTGTGCTATCATAGTAGAACCTCTTGCCTCTAGAAAAAAATAGAAACCAATAAAACTCACTAGTATTTGGGAAATGCTAATGAGCAAACATCTCATATTAGGTATCTCAAATAGAACTGTCAAGTTTATCAAATAGAAGCATGATTTGCCCAGTTAAAATTGAATTTCAAATATATAATACTTTTTGTAAGTTTGTTCCAAATATGAAATTTGCATTTCAAATCTAATAAAATTCTTATATTTATCTGGAAACCCTACAAAGCCGTAATCCTTGTCTACTGGTATAATTTAAGATTGTTTACTTTCATGTTATGTTAAAGATATTGGTAGTCAATTGTTTCTCTCCCTAAACAGGTTATTTAATCATTTGAAAGCACTGCCTAGCATTCAGATTATACGAGGGCATGGTACTTAACTAGAGAAATGCATTCATTGTCACTGTCTTCAACAGCTGCATGCTAGGTACACTGAAGACATAATGAGCTAGCATTACAGATTCTTTGTGCAGAGAAATGCTATTTAAAACAAAGAATTTGGAAAATCTATTAGGAAATAGATTTAGGGGAAAAACTTTGGAGAATCTGTGGATTTGTCCTTTGTGCACAGATAGCTTTCATTGAATTTGTGACTACTTTAGAGTTTCTTGGAGGTACCATACAAGAGTCTAGCAAGTTAAATAGTCCACTGCTTTTTTTGGTGGTCTCAAAAATAATTTGGTATTGAATGTCCAGCGAATGACAGATATTTAAAGTTATTTATGGGTAACAACAGCTATTGTTTATGAAATTATTTCAGCTGCATTTTTAACCTGTGGGTAACATTTCTTCTGAAACTATGCATTTTAATTAAATATAAGGACCATCTTTTAGCTAGTCCCTTGGTTTTCTTTTAACTTAGAGGTGGTTGTTTCTTCTGCTTCCAAAATATGCAAGCATGACCTCAGTTATCAACAACTAGGCAAATTTTAGTTCACGTCGGATAATGGAATTGCAAAATGTTAATGCTGTAGGAGGCTACTGAAGTCAGGACAACCAAGGCCCAAGGAGTTACATATATTTATTTGCCCAAAGACAGATAACTGGTAGAGTAACAGAACTCAGATCTGTATCCATGGTCAGTAATATTTTCTCTTTAAGAGATTCTTTTTGGGCTGGGTGTGGTGGCTCATGCCTGTAATCCTAACACTTTGGGAGGCTGAGTTGGGTGGATCACTTGAGGTCAGGAGTTCAAGAGGAGCCTGGCCAACATGGTGAAACCCCTGTCTCTACAAAAAAATTAAAAAGTTAGCCAGACATGGTTGTGGGCACCTGTAGTCCCAGCTACCTGGGAGGCTGAGGTGGGAGAATTGCTTGAATCTGGGAGGTGGAGGCGGAGGTTGCAGTGAGCAGAGATCCCCGCCCCTGCACTCCAGCCTGAGAAACAGAGTGAGGCCCTGTCTCAAAAAAGAAAAAAAAAGAAAAAGAAAAAAAAAGCTTTTTTGGTTGTACTCAGATTATTACAGTGGGGAAGATCTGTTCTTTTTCTCTTGTTGTCTAAAGGAGTCATTGACAAATGCTACTATTGTCACATAGTGCAGTTAGAAAATAGACTTTATTGAGGCAAATCTCAATCAGAAATTGGAGAGTATAAATAATCCCTGGAACTCTCATTTGGTCAGGCAAAAAGAGTCTGTATGCACTGCACTGTAGTTGACTTTCCAGTAGAGAGTAATGTTGCCAGGTTATATATATGATGTCCAGTTAATTTGAATTTCACATAAACAATAATTTTTAGTGCATTTTCCAAATGTTACATAGAACATACTTGAATTGAAAAGTCCTTCATGTTTACTTGAAATTCAGATTTAACATTAACTCAAAAAGAAAATTTATTACTTAAAACAACCTCTTTGTAGATAGCTTAAATATAGACTTACGGATTATGTTATTGGCTTGGCCATTTACACATAGTATAAAGTTTTCTGACTTTATCCAATGCTCAGTAACTCATGTAAAGTAATTTGGGATGATTTGAAATTCTTGCTCTAGATTAGAAGTGTAACATAAAGCTTGCTTTCACAATTTGTTGAATGAATTGAAACCAGGCTTTACCTCTCTCTCTCAAATAATCCTATAGACATGACTGTGGCTAATTAAAATGAGCTTTCATAGTTTAATACTTAAAAGAGACTAAGGGACAAATAAGAAAGTTACTAAAGCAGTTCTGTTAATTTTTTTTTTTTTTTTTTTTTTTGAGACAAAGTTTTGCTCTTAATTGCCCAGGCTGGCGCGCAATGGCACAATCTCGGCTCATTGCAACCTCCACCTCCTGGGTTCAAGCGATTCTCCTGCCATAGTTTCCCTAGTAGCTGGGATTACAGGCACCCACCACCATGCCCAGCTAATTTTTGTATATTTAGTAGAGTCGGGGGTTTCACCATGTTGACCCAGTTGGTCTTGAACTTCTGACCTCAGGTGATCCACCCGCCTCGGCCACCCAAAGTGCTGAGATTACAAGTGTGAGCTACTGTGCCTGGCTGTAAAAGATTGTTGAAAATTATTATAAAAATCCCCAAAACAGGATATGGAACAATAAAATGAAATTTTTTGGTAGCAAAATTAAATTAGACTAAGTCCCTTTTAAGTATAATTTTAAATAATTCTATGTGTAAAATATTATTCACTTGTAATTATTAATCTAACTTTTCTATGCAAGTCATCATTAAGGTCCATGATACAAAATTATATTTGAGGAACCTGTACTAATCACCTAAAAATCTGTATTTGATCTAGCAGTGAACTTACAGAGACAGAATATTTTTGGCATGAATAGCCTAAGCCAATAGCTTAGAGTGTGTAGTCTTAATTTTGTTGAAATCTGAAAATACCTCTATAATGACTTTTTAATGCAAATATTTGCAACTATATATTTTTTAATTTTGCATGTGAACTTCTGTGACAGTAAAAATTTTAAAGCCTATAAAATATCTAAAGTACTGTAAGCAGTTTTGTCTTTAACCTGTGCATTTTACATGCTTAGGGATTTAGCAATAGAAGCACGTAAGTTCAAAGTTAAAAAGTTTCCCATAAGCTATTATAACTGATTGTTTCTTTCACTGAACTAGTGTCTGTTGCCCTCCACATTGGAAAAACTAGTTATATCACCTCAGACTAGCAATGTAAGTTTTATAGGCCCCAGGTTCTTCATTTGTAAAATGCAGATGTCAGAACTTCCACATTAAAGCCTATGTTGGATGAGAAAGTGGAGACAGAGGATGGTGTTGCTGGCTGTGTCCAGAGATGCGTTATACATACATATCTCACTCTGACACACAGACATTCTGGAACTGAGCCTGGTTTTTCTTTCCTTTCCATATGTAACCACAAACTTCACCTGCACTATTATTTCCTTTCTTTTACTGGAGAAATTATTCATTACTGTGTATATATTTCAGTAGAGTTCAGAGAGGGAGCTGTTCTTTTGTCAGATGTCTTGATCAAAGTACAGTGGAAGAGAGTTGGGGAGTTAGGATCCATCAGAGGAAGGCTGAGGAGCATATTAAATGTGGCAGCATGGTGAGGAGTGTATATCATTTTAGCCTATCTGTTTTCTCTTATTTCTTCCCCACTAAACTGTCATTTCACTAACGTATAGTGGGAAATAGAACTTTGAAAGCCATGTTAGCTTACTCGGTATTTTAATTGGATGGGGACATTGGAAAGGATGGCACTAATGGGCAGACCTGCAAAAACCAAGCCGTGGAGAGGCCACGGGATAAAGCAGAAGCACTCTCTTATCCTCTCCCTTAACCTGAATTCTATGTTTTCTTTTGTTCCTACAACTGCAGATCTGAGAGACATACAAATAAGAAAGTTACCAAAGCAGTTCTGTACATTTTTGTTTTTTTAAAAAAAATTGTAAACGATTTATGAGAATTATTATTAAAAAAATCTCCAAAACAGGATATGGAACAATAAAATAAATATTTTTGGTAATGAAATTAAATTATATAAACCTGTATGTATTGGTCTTGTGTTACAAAGTATAAACCATATTGTTCTACTCGATGACGTAAGTAATATTGTTCTTCTCTATTGTCTGGGCTTTGAAAGTTTTCTGTTTACTGTAAAGGACATCCAAGAAACATTCTTGATTGTCAAACTCCGTGTGATTACCTTAAATCAACTGATAATGATACAGGAACAGTTTTCACTGCTCTATTACAGCTTTGGTCCTAAAGATCTGAATGTATAGGGTACCACCGACATCCATTTTTTCATCTCAAAGGTCAGCATTTGCTCTGTGTCCACTAGATAGAGAAATCATCTTTAAGTATGCATGATCCTTTGGAGAACAAATGGGTGTATGCTGTCAGTTAGCAGAACACTGATTTTTTTATGGTAATTATGGGTGAGGTTAGATTTAGAAGTTCAACTTTCTACAATGAACGATTACTTGGAATTTAACTGGGAATTATTTACTAAACACACAAAACTTTCCATGGCACCGAATCATATGGCAGATGTACCAAACATGCAACACCAAATCTGTTTACAGAAACCCATAATACCCTCTTCAAAGTAATCAGGCTTTTTTGATGTGGGAATGTTTCTGAGACTAAATATTTTTCACTTTCAATATTGTTTTGGCTTTTATTGTTTAGACTTAGTCATTCTTTGGGAAAATGCAAAGGTCATAAAATATGTTTTCAAAAATTTGTAATTTTGAAAAAAACTGTTTTTAGAGAGTTTGGTTAGCTTACTTGGCAGACTCATTAGAGAATGGCGTTAAGCTTGTTTTACTTAGAAATATGTAAATGAAATGCAATATTAAACACACACCTTCTGCTACAGATTATTTTGTCAATACATAATGCATGTATTTTCAGGGTACATTTGGTAATTTGATCCATTCACATCATGTGTAAAAATAAAATCAGGGTAATCAGGATATTCATCACCTTGAATATTATTTATCTTTTCTTTATGCTAGGAACATTTTAGTTATGCTCTTCCAGATATTTTGAATGTATTTTGATTGTTAACTATTGTCACCCTACTGACGTATTGAACAGTAGGTTTTATTTCTATTTAACAGTATGTTTGTATCCAGATCTTTTCTTTCTTTTTTTTTTTTTTTTTTTTTTTCTGGATCAGAAAAGCTACTTTCTCTATGAGAATGAAGAGAAGCATCCTCTAACTTAAGGAGGGTGCTGCCATGGAAATTTTTAATGAGCAAATTTTTCTGAACAGTGCATTTGTTAGCTATTACTACATAACCCAGTATTTATTGTCTCACGGTTTCTGTGGGTCCTCAGGCTCTCGGTCTCCATCAAGGATGCAACCATCTCAAAGCTCTCCCGGAAATTTTCCCAAGTAGCTCACTCACCTGGCTGTTGACATAATTCAGTTCCTCGTGTGCTATTGCACTGAGGCCTCAGTTCACGATTTCATGAGCTCCTTACTGCAGGCCTGCTTCTGTTTTTTGCCACAAGGGCCTTTGCACAGAGTGTCTGGAAACATCATAGAAAGCAAGAGAGAACCAGAAGATGGAAGTCACAGTCCTCTGTAACATCAGCAACTGACATCCCATCCCCTTTGCTGTACCCACACTCAGGGGAGGTAACTACACGAGGGTTATCATTAGGAACCATATCAAATGCTGCCTACCACAGTAATACTGAAGTGCTGATATTGTAGGCTAAGTATTTCTTGCTACTCACCCCCATGAAGATTAAGGAGTTTATAGGGTAAATAGGGCTAGACATGTTTAAATACAAAAAAAAAAAAATACAAATTATATACATGTATCTATCCATACACATGTGTATATGTATATACTTTTTTATTGCACTGAGAGTGATAACAGCTGGAAGAGGACATAGGGTAGTAGAAAGGCAAAAGTTATTTTTACGTTATCTGTACAATTGTTTTTAAAGAGCTTGATTTGGATCAGATACCTATCAAACACATTAGTGCAATTGTATCATTTTCTAATTTTTATTAAAGAGAGGGAAATTGCATATAAGTGAAAAAAATGTGGATGTAATATTGAAATGGGCATCTTCAGCCATAGCTTTAAGTTCTGGTTCTTCAGTAACCTTGTGGTCATTCTCACATTACTAAAATTTGTCTTTCTTGATTTAATTATAAAGTGGCTATATTATTTTAGATACCAAGCTTAAATTTTTTAAAAAACCAAAATGAATATTTTGTTTAATAGCTTGTTCTTATATACATTCCTAAAGGATCTCATTCCGTAGTGGTTGTATTTCAGATGGTACAACCTAAAACTCTGCGTTTTAGATTTGCTTTCAAATCTTTCTTTTTTTGTGTGAATGTAAACTCAAGATTTTATTTTATTCGTAATAAAACAAAAGATGACACTTAGGGCTGGGCGCCGTGGCTCATGCCTGTAATCCCAGCACTTTGGGAGGCTGAGGCTTTCAGATCACCTGAGATCAGGAGTTCGAGACCAACCTGGCCAACAGTGTGAAACCCCGTCTCTACTAGAAATACAAAAACTAGCCGATTGTGGTGGGGAGCACCTATAATCCCAGCTACTGGAGAGGCTGAAGCAGGACAATCACTTGAATCCCTGGGAAGCAGAGGCTTCAGTGAGCCGAGATTGTTCCACTGCCCTCCAGCCTGGACAACAGAGCGAGACTCATCTCAAAAAAAAAAAAGACCCTTAGAACTATCACTTGGCCCTCTCTCTACTTATCTTCTTCCAGTTCAAAATGCTTGCATCTTTTGATAGCTAGCATTCTCTTAGATCTGCAGTTGGGCTGGGTTTAATGCACTCAAGCCTTAGCACAATCATCTTTGTAGTTTTAGCTTTTTTCTGGATAACTGGCTTAGTCTACCCACCAGAGCCACCCTGCCATCTGTCATAACACTACTTTCCCTGGGCAGACAGAGAATCCTTGCTCTTCTTGTCCTCTGTCACTTTGTGGCATTGGTGCTTGCCACGCTTCTCACAGAAAATCTGATGGGTTTTAGGAATGTTCACGTTTGTGAGAGTGCTGTTGGCACGGAAAGACTCAAATCTTTCTATTCATTCTAAGTCCAAACATCCAGCTTATTTTCTGAGTGCCCAATGTCTATTCTGTACAATGTAATGTGCTGGCCACCAAGGGGTAGTACGAACTTCCAACAAGGTTTCAGTTCTCAAGGAATTCATACACCTGGAGATGATATCCTTCAAAATTACATGGGCATACATATGAAGAATGGGTGTTATACACTTATTCTCTACCTTGTTCTACCACATTTTTAAGATGAATTAGCCAAAGAAAGCCTTCTTTGATAAGGGTGGGACACACAATAGTATAAGAGGAAGGCTAATGTTCACCTTGCCTGCCGTGCTGTCTCACCTGGTGCAGGGCAGCTTCTGTGTGTCATAAAAGGAGACTCCATAGAGTCACCATAATTTAGAAGATCATTATGAAGTGAGAAAATTAAATGCATTATCTTGAAATTATGAAATTACAGACTGCATTTTTTTACCTAATGTATTGCTTTTTCAACTTATGTATTTGAAAAGAGATTCAGTATAGAACACTGCAAAATCAATAAAAGTAGTGTTAAGAATATAAATAGAGGAGATCGGAACTTTACTTAAGACAAATATTAAACTGGCAAAAATAGAGGTATAAGTTATTTTTAAAAAATTGTCCCATATCCCTTGTTTTTGTGAGACTTCCTCACTATCCCAACTCATGTCATAATAAAAGGAATTATTTTTGACACTATGAGTTTTATGTTTTAATTAGAGCATTGTATTAATGGCAGTGCATAGGTAGGCTATATTATTTTGATTCAGGTTAGTGAAGTCGGTGTTACAAAATAATTCTAGAAAATGGTGGTATTACAATTGAGAAAGTTGAGATGCATACAGTAAAAGCATGTAATACAAAAGGTGTTGTGTTGCAGAGGTTCTAGAAAGGTATTTCCAGGGGATAGTTATATAGTAAGTTAAGAGGAATAGAAACAAAAAGAAGGCAATTTGACAAGTGGAATCCTACTGGTAGTCTTCAGGGAAAACATGTTGTGGACTTACAGAAAATATTGATATACTTCATTGGGATTCATCTGATTTCCTATAACTATTTACTCAGTAAAACTCCAGCTCTATTACTTATATCAATGAAAAATTGAAAATGGGATTTGATTTTAGTCTTTGTCTAGTTTCTGATATTTTGAGTAATGAAATATAGAAAACATAGTGGCATGACAAATAGTCTAAAAGAACAAACTGAATAATTAGGCTTTGCAAAATTGAATGTTTTCTAATGTACAGGGCATTATTTTAGTGCATTGAAATAAAATGTGTGTATCCTGCTTGCAGCAGTTTTATGTAGAATTTCCTTGAATAATATGTGAGTGAGGGAGATATCTTTGTTTGTTTTCACTTTATGCAACACTAATTATCCAAACTGCATAAGCAGCTGTACAAGGAACTGTAAAATTGCAGTGTTTAATGGAGTCAAGTGAAGAGCATCACGTTCATGCTGGAGGATTTGAAAGCATCAAAAAGGGTAGGAAATGAAACTAGATAGGAGAAATGTGAAGTCAACCTAATTTTAAAGATTTGACATTCTAAGTCAATGGCAATAAGTCTGAATGCTTTGAAACATTTGCAGCGTATTGCCTAATAGATGCTGTATATCATTTTAGAGCAAAGGTAAGTGATTTCCAGAATCAGGAGCTATCTGTCCAAGAACCATTTTCCAGGAATGAGAGTGGAAGAGTGGTAGAATTGGGTCATATGCAAAATTCCTTACTTTCTTTCCCACTCAGTAAAGAGACTTGTTTGTAAAATTAGGGCATGTGTTTATAGTCTCTGAGAATCCTATCAATGTTTCTGATTTTGATCACAATGGAAATATAAAAGGACTTTCTCCATGGAGAATCAGGAAGGTGTGTCATGTTTGGCATTTAGTTTTGTTTATAGAAAATAGCAAGATTTATTAGTTTTTCTTCCATCTCATTATTCACCTTTGACAACTGGTAAGGAAGTATACTTTAATTAAGATTCAAACTTCCTCTTACTGAATGGAAAGTGACAATGTACTAATGCTGTTTAGAAATGAGTTGGTTTAATAATAAACACATCTACAGTAATTCCTTTTAGATTCTGGATTTTAATGGACAGGAAAAACACAGATGTTTTACACAGACACTATTCATGACTATTATGCTTTTGTCGTTGTTTATATGTATGTTTGTAATCACTGTATCATTCTAAAACACTTTGTAAGGAGGAATATAAAGAAATAGTGTTCAAAAAGAGTACCACAGATAATTTGCCACTTTTTCCAGCTAAAAATGTACCTTGTAATCTTTTCATTTTTACTATTTTCTTTTTTTAAAAAAAAGGTTCAGAATTTGTACTTATGGCTCAAAAGTTTCTAAGTCACAATTGAAATAATTAGACCAAAAAAAAAAAAAAAAGAAAAAAGAAAAAAGAAATAATTAGACCACAGATCTTATGTACAGACACATCTTTCAAAAGAGGAGTTCAGAAACACAAGGAACTAAAAGTTCACTATTAAACATACTACTTTTTTTTGTTTACCAAAAATACTTTTGTATTAGAAGTATTGAAGTTAAGACGCAAGGAAAGAGAGTTTAATTTTGTTCATAGGCTTGCAAGCTGAAACCAGCACAATATAAAATGTATTAAAATACGGACCACTAAACAATATATTACCTACTGGTATGTATTTACATCATTGGTTTGAGTCAACCTTATGCTTCATTCTTACTATAAAGTAAGGTAACAAAAAATAGTTTGATCCTCCAGTGGGGATATGCTTTTGTGAAAATATACCAATCACTAAATCTTAAGCCACATATAGTTTTTTAATGTATGAAAATACGCATTTGTGGTTTTATAATACACCTATCTGCATTATACTATTCATTTCTAGTTGCCTTTCAGTGAAGAGTCAGGTCATTTCTTGCTTATCTACTGGTTAGGTATCTTAAATTCTGACTTGATCTGTTTGTTTTTAAGTAGGAATAATATGTTTTCTAAAATATTACTAGGATTTAAATTTAATTGCGCCATGTTCACCACCTTAATTCTCTTATCCCTTTATTAAATTTCTGGCTTCTTATTTAAGATGTTTTGATGATATTAAAGGATATTGGCTCTTCAGGGAGGGTAGTCTATTTTTCTTTTTTTTTTTTTTTACTTTTATAGTTTAAGAAAGTCCAGCATTAAGACAGACTTGCTTGTAATTTTCTCACTGTAATAAGAGGAAATAAGCCAAAGCCCCTAGATAAGAAGTTGCTCAAATCTAGTTACTCACTTCTCAGTTCTAGCCCATGAAGAAATAAATAAGCATGATCCCTGAGTCTGACTTTTTACATGAAAATGTTTACATAAGCTTTCTAAAACATGCTGATTATAGAGCAAACATTAAAACATGCAATGGCAAATCTTTCTGAACTTTGGTAGCAATTTCAATAATGAAGGCATTGTATTTAGCCTAAAAATTACCAGTTTAAGCAACTATATAAACACAATTGGTGATGGGGGGGTAATTTTTAACAAGTGACCTGGCCAATATAATTTCAGAGTCTCATTCATATTTTCTACAGTTTTACCTTCTATATCATAATTTCAGTTTTTCTAATAAACAGAACACCAGGCTTTGCCAGCAACATCATGAGAACATGGATTTTCTTCACCAGTAACTTTCTCAAGTCATGTAAACCAGGGTTACATCAGGTTAATTGGGTGTTAAAAAATGCATGCCTTTTGTTATTTAGAATTTAATTATCTCCTCAGGCATGTGAGGTTAGCTGAGCAATAGCAAATGTGGCCCTTGTTGTAAATTCAAGAACATAAGTGTGATGGTGAATAGCTGTTTTGCCTTCTGCTGCCTGTGGGACAGTTGTTTGCAAGCCTCTGTCTTGCGAAGTGCTGTGTATATTGTGTTGAGATTAAGGATCTTTTCAGCTGGTCTATATTTGGGACTTAATAAGAAAGCATGTGTGCTAAGAATCGTGGAGAGATCTCTCTTCTAGGTCTTTGAATTATGAATTCTCTGATGTAAAATATACAGTAAAGAAAAATAACCAGTACAAATCCAAAAGGTTACCAAGTTATAATTTTTAAAAAATCTTAGGAAAAGTCACAGAAATTGCTACATTTGATTCTACTGTTACAGATGCCTTGCTTTAACAAAGCTTGTGAAGACAGGGGACTATCTCTCTATGACTTTTCAGTTTTACTTGGTGCTAAACTTGAATGAATTATCTCAAAATTCTGTAGTTTGGCTCAAAATTTCAAAATTTGACTTAGGTATGGTGGCTAAATGATTGCTAACTCTGTGCCTTCTCAGTTTTTTTTTTTTTTAATTTTGTATAAATTTAAGGGAGAACAAGTGCAATTTTGTTACATGCATATGTTATGTAGTAGTGAAGTCTTGGCGTTTAGTGTATCTACCATCTGAATAGTGTACATTGTACCCATTATGTAATTTCTCATTCATTTCCCCCTTACCCCCTCCCCCACTTCCAAGTCTCCAATATCTGTCATTCCCCTCTTTGTTCACGTGTACACATTATTTAGCTACCACTAATAACTGAAAACTTAGTATCTGAGTGTCTGTTTGAGTTGCTTACTTAAGATAATGGCCTCTGGTTCCACTCATGTTGCTGCAAAATCTCAGAATTTTAATTGGTTTATATTATTTGGATATTAATTGGATTCAGATTAACCTTTCCTCAATTCAATTGTCATACATTTTTCTGATGCTTATGACATTTTAGATGGAAGTGTGTAAAAATGTTTTGTCCAACATGTCAAATTTATTTAAAAATTTAAAAAGTAAAATGTAGACTAATGTGTGTAAATTGCAAAATTATAACTTAGGTGACTAGATTGATAATTTTTAATGAGCTAGGAAATACATGCTCACCACAGTTGCAAATTTCAATTTCATCTCTAAATTTTTAACCAATATCCTTAAAATTTTGAATATAGTGATCTTTGTTTTTATAACATGAATTAATACATATGTCAAATCTTTATGTAGATTTGTTGCCATATGGATTCCAGTATTTTGCTTCCTGAATAAAATTTTGTGATAATTTAAAATGCAGCCGTGCATGTCAATTTCAGCTAAATTTACTGGTGGAGTATCAAGGAAGAGTAGTTTTTAATCCAATTGAATTAATTGATGAACTAATTGGTTTATCAGTTGGTGCTTTTTAATGGCAAATGTCAGAAACACAACACAGAGTGATTTAAAAATATAACTGAAAAAATTCTAAGATAATGGCTTCAGGCTTTGTCAAACCCAGATGGTAAAAGGGCAGTTTCCTCTCTCATCAGTCTCTTCCTCATCCCTATCTATACCCAATAATTTGATTCTTTATTCTCAGGAGGTTTTCTAAGTACTATCAAGCATATACTATGTAATATACTGCTCCCACTTTATATTTTATGTTTTGTAAACTCAGTGGAAAGAGAATGCCTCTATCCCAATATTTTCACTAAAAACTATAGTTCTAATTCTCATTAAGCCTGTTGTAAAATATATCTTCATTTTCAGATTCAACCACTGTGGCCTATGTGAATGTTCTTTCTGTCAATCAGGCCTAGTTAACTTGTCCACACCTGGAACCAGGTCAGCCCCACCCAAACTCCATGAATGAGAATAAGGGTGAGGTGCGTTCCCCACAGGATGGGGAACAGATGCTGGATACACCCAAACAATAGGTCATTATGTTTATTATTTTTGGCAGTTTTCCTCTTTAGCAAATGAGTAAGATGAAGACACTAAAGATTTGTGTCCAAATTATATAACATTTGAATATTTGTTTATTAATTAGCTGTGGAATTATAAAGATTCAGATTTTCAGGGGACCTTAAGGTACAGCTAGATAAAAACCTTAAAATATTGCCAACCTAGTGATTTTTAACCACTTGTGAAATATACGTAAGTTACGTACACTAAAAATAATTCTAAAATTTGGGATTTATTTTAATAAAAATAACTAATAGTGATACCCATGTGTCTCATCTTTGTTCCAGTACATTCTCTAGGCAAGGAAGGAAAGGGTAGGTCACATCATAGACATCATTTCTTATTTTTGTTGCATTAGGATGAATTGAGCTGAGAAATACTACTCTACCATATCTGCCAGTCTTGCCAAAATTGTCTTTTCCACAAAAAAATAGTTTGTTTATACAGTTTTCATCATAATGCTTAGCTTTGGCTTCCTTATCATATTGGTATCTTTCCAGATGTGCTTCAGTTTGTATTGAGCGTGAAATGACCTTCCCATCTTTCACTCAAGTATTCCCTGTCATTCTTCGTGCTTTTTCTCTATAACAATTTAACATGATCTGGCACAAAATGCTTTAATTATTCATGCTAATTGTCTGACTTCCTTATCTAGAATATGAAGCCAAAGAAGACAAGATGTTTTTGTCTGGTTTACCACTTTATTTCTAGAACTGGAATGATGCCTGGTCTAGTGTAGGACCTCAGTGACTATTGAGTGACCAATATGCAAAATGAACAAACACTTAGAAGCTGTGTAAGGACATCATAGATTTGAGTAGTAGCACTTTTTTAATGTACTACCCTAATGGTTTCTGTTTATGCTATAGATATTATATTCCTGAAAGTGTGTAAAGCATGAACAGAATAGTGGTTAAATTATTTATATATTTATAGGTTCAAGTTATAGAGGTAAAAGTTAATAAGTTACAAATTTCAGGCTATTATCATTCATAAACATGAGTATAAACTGATTTACCCTAGGGATTCAGAGATAGTTTATTAAAAATTCAATTGTAGTAATTTATCATATATTCAAGTTAAAAGTTAGTGACATCGTCTCTATAGTTGGAAAGGAGATATGATTAAATTCTGCACCAATCATGATAAACTCTTAGCAAATTAAAATGTCTTGGTAAAGTTATACAACAAAAATCTAAATTGAACATCAAACTTAATGTGTTAGGAACATTATATTTAAATTGAAGAGCAAGAAAAGAATGACCATAATCACCATTTCTATGCCTGGTACTGGATGCTATAACTAGCACAGTCAGATGAAAGAGAAGTAAAAGAATAAAGGATGGGGAAGTAAGAAACAAATCAGTCATTATTTGCAAATAATACAATTATTTAAGAACTCAACAGTTTTGCACATGCAAGCAACATATAGTTGTGGCTTTTTTACTCCTGTAGTTCAGTGGACAAAAGTGTTACAGACCTTTAATTCCCACTGCCCTGCAGCTCGGCATGTAGGAGCTTACAACTCTTTCACTCCCACAGTTCAGCAAGTTCCAGGTTCTTTTCCCACAACCAAGAGGAATAAGATACAGGGACACTGGAGACAAAGTAAGGGAGAGTAGAATTTGTTGAGTGAAAGAAAAGCTCTCAACAGCAAGAGGGGATCCAAAAGTGGGTAGCCACCTGTGAGGCTGAGTCCAGGGTTTTTATGGGCTTAGAATGGGGGAATGTGTGCCATTTGGTTTATGGTTGGCCTTGGAAAAGCCACCATTTGATTGGCTAAAAGGCATCATTCAGAAAGAACCAATTGAGAGAAAGACGTGATGGAGGTTCTCACTCTGGTTCATGGATTCAGTCTGTAACTGGTAGCTTGGTTTTCCAGGCTTTAGACTTGGTTTGAAGGTAGAGTTTCACTGGAGACCCGACCCTGTCTGCCTGGGAATTTGTCTGTCTCCTGTTGCAAGCAATACTTACATGTTTTTATTTCAACATAAATGCAACACATTTTTGAAACTTCAAATGCTATATTTTATGAAATGGAATCAAACTAAATGGTGTGTGTGTGTACCCTTGATCTCTCCTTTCATCTTATGAGATATGTGACTATTATTTTAATTTATTTTCCTTGCAGTAAATTTAATATTTTTATGTATTCACATGTGTGTTTTAATTTTCTTCATTATTAGACATAGCTCAAAAATATTGAGGAAAAATGCTTATATAAAAAACATAGATGAACAAGAATAGGACTCCTTTTGGATTGGAAGAATTCAGTGTATGTGGTAGACTGTTAAGCAAGAACAATTTTTGATGTCTATGTATTAGATATTTGTTTCAGGTTTCTGCATGTTTTCTCACCGCATTACCGTGTGAAAATTTATTGTCTGTTAGGTTTGCATTGTTGCTTAAGGGAATTGATGATATGCCAATTTATTACTCTTTCACAATACTAAGCATTTAAATGTACATAATGTTTACACTTTATAAAAAACCTTGTGAGAAGTTTTGTGACTTTAAATTTCTTGTAAACAGATTTCCATTGACTTGTAAAAAATCTTAAGACATTATAAGATAGCTGCAGCTTGATTAATTATATAATGTCTAAAAATCAAATTAGGCAGCAACATTTATTTTTAATTGAACTTTTATGTGTCAAGTAATTCCAATGTTTCAAATTTGTAGGATGTGAATGCCTTGCAGAGAATGTTTAGTTTAGATCATGCATGTAGTACTCCCACATGATCATTGTCAATGTTACTATTACTGTAAATTAATACTACTCTTTGTGTAATACAACTTTTTGAAATACTGTATAGATTTGAGGTTTGTAGTCTTAACATTTCTAATTTCTGGTGTGAGAGAATGTTTTCCAATTGAGTCACTTTGTTGAAGACTAAGTCACTTAGTATGTAAGCATAATCATTTTGCTTCTTGCACAAGAACTCCTGAGAGGTGATTGAAGTTTATATTTTTGGAGAAAAGCAGTAATGCCTATAGAAGCAAAGTCACTTTTAGAAGTCTACAGATCTAGCTGGGCACAGTGGCTTATGCCTTTAATCCCAGCACTTTGGGAGGCTGAGGCGGTGGATCACCTGAGGTTAGGAGTTTGAGACCAGCCTGGCCAACATGGTAAAACCCCGTCTCTACTAAAAACACAAAAATTAACTGGACATGGTGGTGCCTGTCTCTAATCTCAGCTACTCAGGAGGCTGAGGCAGAAGAATTGCTGGAAACCAGGAGGGAGAGGATGCAGTGAGCTGAGATCGTACTATTGCACTCCAGCCTGGGTGACAACAGCAAAACTCCATCTCAAAAAAAAAAAGCAAAACAAAACAAACAAAAAAATCTGACAACAGCAAAACTCCATCTCAAAAAAAAAGCAGAACAAAACAAACAAAAAAATCTTACAGATCTGAAGGCAATGGTTTTGGAATAAATTAGAGTGTAAATTTCTGATTTTCTTGAATCCATGTTAATCACAAAATCTGGAAACCAGAAACACCATTAAGTAATTTACTGTAGTGAATTATCTAGCCAGTGCAAAGATACTTCAAGTGAGAGAAAAATCTTTACTGAATTTTTTTAAGTGAACTTATGGTTTGAGCATATGCACAGGAAACATGCAAATTCTACATAGAAATGAGATTCAGGAGAATTTTATTTTAATGGTAATAAGAAATGACTATGGGATTAATTTTTTTGAGGAGGGCTCATCCTGCAGAGTTTGCACTTAGAGTCATTCTAAATGGTGTGTGAAAGGCAGTTAAGTATTTTAGTTCTTTTATTATCCGTTTTATTGGGAAAATTTTATTCTTTGATACAGATTTTTTTTTAAGTTAAGGTTTTTGGACATATCCTTTACACATAGGAAAGGCATTAACTACTATTAAAGATAAACAAAGGCAGACATTGATTACAGTGGTGAGAACAAATTTTATTTAGTAACTACTGATAGGGTGAAGAGTGAGGCTTCCTTCCGATTTGTGCAGAAGTGACTGGTCATTTTTAAGGGAGCATGAAGGGATGGGGAGAGGATAATTTAAAATCTCCAGGTGATTGTAATGTACAACCAGAATTGAGAACCACTGGTCCAGTTAGACCCCTCAACTAGCCATCGGGGTCCAGGTCAATGCTTCTCAATGTATTGGGAGTCTGGGAGAGGGCAGCACTCCAGTAAAAAATTACAAACGGTTGGTCAGTGTGTATGTGTTTAGACTAGTTGTGTATGTTAGCTGGTAATCAAAGAAGTTAAGATTCTGTTTACCCAGAGAGACTGGAAACAGAGGTTCCTATTCTGCTGATGGAGTTTGGTTGCCTCTAGTGCAGAGATTTGGATGGAGTCATTATGTGTTGGAAGTTTCACAGTTCTTACTACTTTATATTATATAAAATTCAGATGAAAGAATTTACCAACTTTTGCCTAGCATTTTCAGAGGCAGAGGCAGGAGGGATTGCGTGAGCCCAGGAGTTTAAGATTAGCTAGGGCAACATGGTGAAACTGTTTCTTTAAAAACAAAAAACAAAAAACAAAACATTGCGCAAGTGTGGTGGTACATACCTGACATCCCAGCTACCCTGGAGACTGAGGCCAGAGGATCGCTTGAGCCCAGGAATCTGAGGCTGCAGTAAGCCATGATTGATTACACCACCACACTCTAGGCTGAACAACAGAGGAGACCCTGACTCAAAAAAGAAAAAAAATAATTTACTGATTCTTTTTAAGGTTTCAAGTATGTATGTCTTTTTTAGCTGATTTTTTGAGAAAGTGTATTCACATGGTTTTTAACTTAAATCACATATACTTGTACACAGTGGAAAGCCACTGTGTCCCTATCAACGTAGTCCTCATTCTCCACCCTGATTCCCAGGTGTGTGGCTTGGTTTCATAACTTGGTTTTCCTTCTTGCCCTCCAGCATTCTTCAGGTTCACAATGGTGCATTCATGATGTAGGTGTGCCATGTTTATCATGTTTACCCTATTCTGTTTGACCTGGGTTTGGGTAGATTGCTTTTTTTTTTTTTTTTTCCCAAGGGTTTTTCCCAACATGTTGTCAGATGAACAAAGCACCTGTTGTGTTTCACTAAAACATAAGCGTCAGCATTTGAGTAATCAACAGGGTTTGCTTATTTTGTGTGTAAAAAATAATATACATCATTAGGTTATGAAAACACATTAGTATGGAAACAGCAGCAAAACTCTAAGAGTGATCTAGGTGGCTTCACTGTCTTGGTTATTTAGGGAAAAATGAAACTGAGAGTGATTATTGCTTTCATGGGACCAGAAATTTGATGTGATAGAAATAGGCCTTCTCACCTAATTAGGGAAGATGGCTCTTTTGTTTTAGACTATGAGTGAGTCCTGTAATTCTGAAGTCTCAAACCTGAGTGTCTTTCTCTGGATACTATAATGTGTTGTAGAAAGTCTAAAAGTTCACTGACATTGTTTGTCTGAATTTGCCAGCTACATTACTCAGAAACACTACATTTCTCTTGAATGCGCTTTTGTTAGTATCTACCGTGTGTCTTCTGTCATCCTAGCTGAATATAACCTCACTATTTCTGATTGTATATATTTTTTTCACATAAGTAGCCTAGTAAAGCTGCTAAATGAAGGGTATTCATGAAAATTAGCCATTCATAACGTATGGAAAGAAGACATATTTTTTAGAGCATGGTGTGCACCAAGAACTATCATATAAACTCTTACAGAAACTTTAGGATAGCTGCATGAAGTGGGAATTGCTAGCTCTGCAATATGCTAGTGAGGAACCCAGGCCCAGAAACTCAAGTCACTTCACATGCATAAGCTAATAAGGGACTGAACTAGATTTGGACCTCAGATACACCACTATGCTCAAATGCTCAGTGAGGCTTTAGCAGAAGAGCTTCTTAAAGTAACAAATACAATGTATATACTTTCTATATCTCTATACACATATGTTTGCATATATACATATACTACATATATACACATATATATGTACAAAATAAAATGAAAGCCATGTTCCACTGTCAATATTTAGTGAGCTTTCACTTTATTCTAAGAAGCAAACTCGTTTGTATTAATCTCCAGATTATTTTATGGTCTCATCTTCTCTCTTTGCCTTTTTGGGGATGGGATGCTGTGGGGAATGGGGGTTGGCAGGGCCTTTCCTCAGCTTTGGATGCGGGGGAACCAAGGAATCTGGCCTGGTTGTGCTTGGAAAACACGACAGTATTATCAGTTCTTCTGGAGGAGTGCAGAGCAAGAAATGGACCTGAGCAGATGGTCTATAATCATCATGGCAAGAATGGATGTGCAGGTGTGGGAGGGGACTTGGAGATCAGAGTCTTCTAACGAGATTCCTTGAGAAGAAGACATATGAAAGGAAAGAAGCTTTTTATAATGGAGCAGCCACAGCCTGGCCCCAGAGATGGGGAGGAAGATATTAAAGTTGCTTGATTAGTTCAGGTATTGCTGTACTTTCTTAGACTCTGTCTTCTGGCCAGAGGAAAGCTGAGGATTCCCAGGACTTCTAAATGGGGGAAGCTGAGGCCCTTCCCAGCTCTTCTGGGAAATGCCTATCTCAGTTAGATCTAATATTGGCTACAGTATCATCAAGATACAGATAGACTGTTACCTGGGCTACCTCAATCAGCTACAGTGGTATGAGGAAGAGATGGGCAAATCTTTCAGTGAAGTATTAAGAGTGAGTCAACTTAAATATCAACCCTTTTTTAAAACAGCAAAATCTCAGTGGAAATACTTGGTTTTAGGAGGAATAGTTCTCTGACACTTGCTTTGTTTCACTGCCAGAATTGGCTTGGTGGGATACATTCCAGAGGGAACTAGAAAGCTGTAACACTGCTTTTCTGATAATGCCCACCTTAATTATCTGCACATCTTAATTACTTTTGCTTCAAGGCATCATTGTGTGGTTTACTTTGATTTGGGTTGGGCTCTGAATTGTAGATTATATAAAGAACCTTGTAAACAGAGTTTTTCATGCTTTTTAAAAAATTTACCACTCTGATTCTTGGTGGGATGAGGCAATAATGGTGGTATTGCAGGAACCTATCGGAATGATCTGGGGAATTGTTTCAAGCTGCAAAAGTCTCTACTCCAATCTCTTATGCTAGTGATTCCAAGAAGACACCTCCCAACAATATCCATCCAAATGTCACATTCTTCATATTAAGAGAAGAAGAAAAAAAAAAAAAAAGACCAAAAACAAGGTTTTAAACTCACTAGAGCATAATTTCCAAAGTTCGCACAAGTTTCCAGAATATTAATATAGATCCTACTACTCTATCATTCAGTTTGGTCTTTGTCTTCATTACCTTCTGTCTTGACCCTTAATTGAGAGTATAGTTTATATGCTGCAATTCAGTTGGTTTGTGCAAGAAACATCTTACCATTAAAGCAATACAGCAAAATAAAACATAATACAAGGTGTAAATCCAAAGTTAGCTTTCTTTGGCACTCAGATTGTTCTGGGTATAGGGAAATACTTTCCGTAGGTTTTCTCTTTTCTAATACATGTTTAGAAAATTTGTGTTGACAGATTGTAGTTTCTTGCCATGCTACTTTGTTAGAAGCTTTATAGTCAAATTTAGGGGACAGTTAAGAGACAAACGTATATGGATATTAGGTAAGGGAGTATGAATCTTGGAACATAAGTAGTAACAAAAGTATCTGTGCGTGTAAAAGCTCTGAGGAAGTAGAGATTTCAGGTCATAAGGGAGCCAAAGACAGCACCATGTTTCATCTACTTGTATAAGGCTACCTTATCTTTCAGTGTTCTAGGGCAATAGTGTTATGTCTAATGAATTAAAATCTAAGTTCACATTCTCCTCTGCCTACAACATGGACTAAAAGGCCTAGATTAGGCTTCCTCCAGGACTAGCAGAGGAATCTTCATGTGATTTAAAAGCCTCTTTTTCTCATCTGTCTCTCCAGTTTTTCATCTGTTTTACAAATAAATTTTTTTGTCTTAGGTAAGTTTGTTTAATTCTACATTAAGTATTAAATGGTCTGATCTTGGTAAAATTTTACCGTTAGTGTTTTCAATTTTCATGATATCAGCCAAAATATATAAAAGATGAGATTCACAGCTATTTGGTTGAAGGAGGTTGCTGATGAAATGGTCTAGAGAGTTCTGAATTCCTTAAAAGTTGGGGAAATAATCCTGCCTAAGTAAAGGAAACAAGACCCAATGAATTGGCCCTGTTTACACTCCAGGGGATAAGCACACAGAGGAGTTGTGCCTTGAGGTATCTTTGTCCCGCTTCAGCAAAAGCAGTGCTGTTTCTTTGATTTGTAAAGACTTTTATATATATGCCTGAGTGTGTGTATACATACCTATAGGTATACACACAGACATATATATAAAATTGACATTTAATCCCTTTTATATTTATGGTATTTATACTTAAGTATTTGGTTTCTTCCCAAGCTTATATGAGCAGAAACTTAAAATATGGTGAAATTATTATCTTAATGTTTATATTTTTTAAACTACAGGAGACCGAGAACATGAGTGTATCACTAATGTAAATGAAGACTTGTTTATTGAAACAAATTTGCCTTAGAAGTAATTTATGTAAAATGTTAATTTCACAAGTGAGAAAAAACTTGTTTAGTAAGAATTTTATGAAAAAGTCCCATAGTTAACTAATTTTAGAGAAATCGTTTTCTTAAATATAAGGTTAACATAAAAAATTTATATACTACAAATATTGGAAATTAGAGGTAAACAATATCAATTATAGTAGTATAGTAAAATATAAAAGAGGAATATAAGTATAGAGCAATGTTCAAGATCTCTATGCTTAAAAGTACAAAATACTGCTGAGAGGAATTAAATAACACCTAAATAAATGGATATGTATATAAATGGATTGACAGTATGGCAGTTCTCCACTGAGTGAGTGGTAATTCAATGCAATTGTAATTAAAATGCCAACCGGAATTTATTTTTGAAAATGACAAGCTGATTTTCAAATTTGCATGGAAATGCAAAGAGTCTAGGTTAGCTGTAATTTTTAAAGGAATGACAAAGTTAGATGACTCATACCAATTGATTTAAAGACTTGCAAGGCTACAGACTCAAGACTGTAGAATTGGTGTGAGAAAACTAAGTAGAGGAATTAAAATAGTCTAGAAATAGACCCACACATATATAGACAACTGATTTTTGACAAACGTGTCAAGGTGATTCAATAGGAAAAGGAAAGTCATTTCAGCAAATTGTTATAGAATTGGAAACATTTGTTAGAGGATATTGAGCTTCAATCTCTACCTATCACCTAATGCAAAAGTAAACTCAAGATGATCAGAAATATAAATATGGAGGTTAAACAAACCTACAGACATACAACAACAAAGTCGAATCTCAGACATGTTCAGCGATGGAAACCATTTATGAAAGATTTGTATTGTATTATTCCTTTTCTTTGATGTTCTGGAACAGGCAAAACTAAGGTAATAGAAATCAGAATACTGGAAAAGGGCAAGAGAGATGATGGAAATGTTCTACATGTTAATGAGCATGGAGGATATACAGTTTTATGTATTTGTTAAAACTCATTAAGCTTTACACTTGAAATGTGCAGTTTGTAGTTCTCTGTAGCAACTAGCTTCCTTAAGAAATCACATCAGATTGTACATGTTATCTGTGCATCTCTAAGCAGGCATGTCACTAACATTGTGTTTTACAACTTAGCCTGCCTCAGAACCTTATGTAGCACTCAGGGTTCTCCAGAGACACAGAACCAACAGAATATATATATTCTGAAGGGGTGAACTATCACGTCCACCCAAACAGTAAGCATCTAGCAGAGAGAGGATGCCTCTATTCTCTTACCTTATCACCCGCACCATCCTATGTGGAAAAATTACAAGTATAATTACATAAGTTTAAGAACTATCATTGGATTTCATTTACTAATGAGAAATCCACTTGTTTTTTGAACCACTCTGAGCTGAGCAGGGGAGACTTCATCCCTTTTTTATAGAGAAGGATCAGAAACACTAAGATGGAATGATTTGTCAAAGATTAAACATTAAAAAATTCACTATGCCAGGCTTTGTTTTAGAAGCACAGTGAAAAAATCATACAATCTCTCTGCCCTTGTACATCTTGCATTCTGTAAGTGGGAGACAGAGTAAAAATAGTACAAAAGAAAATTATATGGTAAGAGAATTACCGTGATAACTTCTAGGGGGAAAAATAAAGTGGAATAAGGTAAGGGAGGAGCCATTGAGGATCCCAGATCTGGATTTGCCTCATTGGGAAGATGTCATTTAGCCAAATTCTTGAAGGAGCTGAGGGAAATCGCCTTGAGATACCTTGGGGTAGCACATTTCACTAAAGGAAGCAACCAGTGCAAAGTCCCAAAGCCCAATATAACTAAGACTAGTACTCTTATATTCACTAGTTCATTCTTTTAGCAAATAAATATTGAGTGAACTGTGTGCAAGCATAGTGCTGACCTTTGGAGCTACAACAGTAAAAACATAGTGCCAAGGCAATTCTTAATTCCTTCCTCTTTCACCTTAGGAGTGGTTCCTACACCATGAGCCACACCACCATTATCAAAGTCTGCAAATGTATTTTACTCTCAGAATTCTCTGTAAGGGATAAATAATTATCTTCAAATATATGGGTGTTATAACTGATTAAGATAATTTAAAAGTATTTCTAAATTCATAATTATGCATTTTCAACTGATAAATACTGAAAATTCAGCATTTGTATTGAATTCAGTAGTTGTATAGTCTGTGAGCATTTCAGACATTGAAAGGGTCTTCATTCTGGAACATACTGGGCAAACCTTTGCTTTACACTATGAAAGTAAGATTGCTGGTTCTTCTAAAAGTCAATCTGCCATTTAATCCAGAAATCCCATTCCTGGGTATCTACCCAGAGCAAAATAAGTCATTATATGAAAAAATACTTGCACACGCATGTTTATAGCAACACAATTAGCAATTCGAAAATTGCTAATTTTCCAATTATAGAACCAGCCGAAATGCCTATCATTCAATGAGTGGATAAAGAAAATGTGGTGTGTATATATACACACACGCAAACGTACATACATACATACCATGGAATACTGCTCAGCCATAAAAAGGAACAAAATAATGGCATTCACAGCAACCTGGGTGGAACTGGAGACCATTATTCCATGTGAAATAACTGAGGAGTGGAAAACCAAACATATGCTTTCACTCCTAAATGGGAGCTAAGTTACAAGGATGCAAAGGCATAAGAATCATACAATGGATTTTGGGGACTTGGGGGAAAGGGTGGAGAGGAGTGAGGGATGAAAGACTACACATTGGATGCAGTGTACACTGCTTGGGTGATGGGTGCACTAAAATCTCAGGAATCACCACTAAAGAACTTCCTCATGTAACGAAACACCACCTGTTCAAAACCTATTGAAAAAAAAAATACTAGTTCTAAAAGCCACAGCAAAATGTACTCTTTCTAAAGACAAGGGAGATCTTTGAAAATTTAACGGGAGGAATAGCATAATCAGATCTGTGTTGTTTGGAAGATTACTTTTTATTTTCAGTATGCAGTGAAGCCAAATGGAATAAATCTACTGAGGAATGCTTATTGTTTCATTATAGTTATTATTTTCATTTTGTAACATGGTAACCTAATCTACCATACCTAATTTGTTTGTTCCTATTATCCTAAAACAGCTTCAAATCCCAATTTTTGTGCATTGAACATTAAATAAAGCAATGTTTTTAAGTTAACTGTCTTCTATTAAAAGTTAGCAATTGAAAATGGCTTTCTAGTTTAGCTCTGCCTGGACAACTTCAAGTGAAACCTTAGGAACAATTAAGGCAGACACTTGTGCAGGTATATGTACGTGCTAGTAGGTATCTGTTTTATGTGTCTGCAGGCTGGCTTGACACTTGTAAGTCTGGATGTATTTTCATTGTAGCCTCATGTTTGAAAGTGTAGTCTTTTGTGTTTGAAGTTTTCAATTTGATCTTGATAAGACTATGGTGAACCAAAGAGTTATTGCATGAGAGATTTCAAAATGTTTACTATCAGTAAAGGTTCCTCTACTGTTATCTAATATTGGATTTTTTAGAGCTGAGATAAATACTTGTTAAGAGAATTGAGAAAAAGAAAGATGGGTGTCAACATATTCAGATTTAAAAGACTAAAGCATGACATATTTGTAGAGGATTTCTCAAACCTCCTATTTACCTTGAATATTTTCACTTGGGATTCTCCATGTGGTCTGTATTCTATTTCTGTACAATATTCTTTCCCACTCAGAAGAAACATTCCTCTGTGATTACTGCTAGTCTCTAATTCATTTCTTAATACTAAGTAAATACACATTCACAATGAATTATCTTATATCATGTTCTATTTTGATCTTTGATGTTGCTGTCAGGCAGAATAACAATATGAAATTATAAGAGTTGTGTTTAATGTAACCTGTGTGGTACTTGGCAACATCAAGAATATTCATTCTTCGGTAAGACTTAGCCTTTGGCTTTGTTCCTGATTCAGATTTTACACACATGTGGCTATGTGGTAGCTCTTGCTCAAACATCTAGATGCTTATTGGCTAATACTTTTCACTTGTTAGATGGTAAATATGCAGCCATAACTTTGCAGATAATATTGCCACCTGGGTAGAAATCAATGTACATTCTGAATTTTTCTTGTGTACTTTTTACCTCTGTGAATATCAAATGAGATTGGACTACAGCAAAATAGCTCTGCTGTGCCCAACCCAGTTCTGTGATGTCTCAGATTTCTAGAGTTGCAGTGATTTTATTCACGCTTAAGGGACTACTTCCCTTGTTAATATACCAGTTGCTAATGAAGGTTGTGAGATAGTCTGAGTCACACTCTTGCTGAGATTTATTCTTGTCCTGATGATCTGTAGCAATAAGAGAGAGGAAATTGGAAACTTTGAAATGTGCATTCAAAGGTTTTTTAAAATGTGTGTTTATATCTACCAGAGTCTTGAGAGACATCGAATGATGTTGCAACATACTAAATGTTTGCGTGAGTGTGGATCATCCAATCTGCATTTAAGTTACTTTTTTCTTTTATTTTTATTTATATTTTTGTTATTTTCAGTTATTCTCACTAGAAGAGCTGAAAATATGGCTGTTTATATTTTGGAACTTGTTAAGCCACTTCTCAAGGAGCTGGAGACCTGCTGTATACTAGTCAATTATTTATATTAATAAAATACATTTGAATTGGAATGATGACAGAGTTCCCATCCTACTCTTCAGATTATCATTGTATATGTACATTTCTTTTGAAAGCCACATAAAAGTAAATACATTTAATATGGATTATACTGCTTTTGAAAAGTTGGGTTGTTGATGAATATTATTTACTGAGGGCCTACTGTGTTCCTGCAATGAACTGACTTCTCTAGGTTAACCTGATATTATGCTTACAGTAGATCTATTGGGGAATTATTATTTTATAGATGAAAAACAAGGCTCTGACAGTTTCTGTAATATGTCCAATCTCCCACTGCTGGCAGAGGCAGACACTGAATAGAATCCCAAGCCAGTATGATTTCTAAGTCTTTAATAACTATAATACTATATGTTGCATTGCTTAAAAATACTCTCCAAATAGTTTTGCACCTGTTTCAATCAGTAATTATGGTTTGAAACTATAGTGTTATCTCTATCATTGAACTATGTATTTAATACTCATCTATTTAATGTGCTCCCTCACCTCCTGTCTTTGCTCACCCCATACATTTGTTCTCATTGTCCTGACTGTAGAATAGGACAAAATTATTTAGGGATTGAAATAAAGAATTCACTCTTTGGGAGGCCAAGGTGGGCGGATCACGAGGTCAGGCAATCGAGACCTTCCTGGCTAACACGGTGAAACCCTGTCTCTACTAAAAATACAAAAAAATTAGTGAACCTGGGAGGCAGAGCTTGCAGTGAACCAAGATCCTGCCACTGCACTGCAGCCTGGGCGACAGAGCAAGACTCCGTCTCAAAAAAAAAAAAAAAAAAGAATTCACCCAAATTCATACAGACTGTCCTGGCATTGGTTCAGTTCTTCATTTATCTAAGACCACAAACTAGATTACCTTGCAGCCTGAAACACTCTTCCTGGGTATTAGCACTTCCTAATCTTTAAGGATGTTTTATTCATTGTCAATGTAATTCTCTGTTTCAACCACACAAATCTCTAGACTCTTCATTACATTATTCCTGCTTCTGCTTCAGTAAAGGAGATTTTCCTTCCTATCATCTCAAATCCATGTCTCCTCCTCATCAACTCCCTTTTTCTCAAGGAATTATTTAATTCTTACCAATCCCATATTCTCTCAAAATTACCAAATTTGAGTTTGGATCTACAAAGTCACAGTCATTTTTCTTCACATGAAGCCTTCCATGTTTTTGTTTGACTACATTTTTATTTCCTTCAGGACATTTATAATTGTGCTATACACATTGTCGACACATGCTCTTTGTTGAGCAACTTTTGAGTTGCCTTGAATCTCTTAAGGTTAACAGAAAAATGAAGTAGCAAGAATATTTTATTATATTACAAGCAGAAGTTAGAATTGAAAGGGATTCAGAAAAATGTCCCAGTTCCTTTGTTTTCTCTGTTACAATATTTGTGCTTGTGCTAGCATGGATTATTGAAATGCTAATAAAATGTCTTTTTGTCTAAACAGCAAACTGTAAATATACATATTGGTCCATAATTCAGAAATA
Organism: Macaca nemestrina; assembly: GCF_043159975.1. NCBI lineage: Eukaryota > Metazoa > Chordata > Mammalia > Primates > Cercopithecidae > Macaca > Macaca nemestrina. Next base: position 86,955,927 of record NC_092128.1, on the reverse strand, counting down.
TTCAAGTTTTAGGAACGGAAAATCCCCTAGAAATCTGTCAAGAAACTGAGTGTATGTTTTTAGTGTACCATGACTAATTAAATGCATATGAGTAGAACAGACAGGAATAATATAGTACATATGCTTAATGGGCCTAAGCATTTTGATAGGCAATGATTTAGGTATCATGGGGGTAATACTTGTGGAAAGAAAACCTTATCTTTGTTGTTTCAGTTTTTGAATAATATTGGATACTAAAAATATTTTCTTTTTCACGAAGCATACATGAAACTTAATAAAAATAAAATTATTAAAGTGGAGACTATGAATCTGAAAGAGGAACTTTCACTTAAATAATTAATTTTCATCTTTGCACCTGAGCAAAGATTAAAATTGTATGCCTAAAATGTGAATCTTAATCTTAGATCTTGTCTGATTCTTTCAGCAAACTTTCCGTGTAGGTTAACGAACATTGTTGAATGCATTGAATCCATTGATGGTGGGACAAAATTCTCTCCTTGGTATTTTTCCTTCCTGGGTTTTCTAGGTTTTGCTCTGTTATATCTGCTATATCCTCTGTGTATATTTGGGAACCCTGGGAGCAAATTCTGTTTTCGAGCTTACAAAAAATCAGGACTCAAACTATTTAATACATATAAATTGTGTAGTACCATATACTGAGGCTAAGACTTCTTTTTTATAGTCTATTATTTTTATTTGACTAAGTAGCCTATCATTTGTAAGATTTATTTTTCTTGAAAAATAAAAAAATAAATGTATCAACCAGTAAATTCCTTTCAATTCTGTTCCCCCTCTGTCTTACTCATTTTAGGCTGCTATAACAAATTCCCATAGATTAGGTGGCTTATAAACAGCAGAAATTTATCTTTCACAGTTGTGGAGGGTGGATGTCCAAGATAGGGTGACAGCATGGTTGGTTTCTGGTGAGCACCTTCTTCCAGGTTGCTAAGACTGACTTCTTGTACACGCGCATGGCAGAAAAGAGCTAGCTAGCTCTCTAGCCTCTTACAAGGATACTATTCTCCCTTATAGGAAGGTCATGAGGACTTCTCCCTTCTGACCTAATTACCTTCCAAAAGACCCATTTCCAAATACCACAGGATTAGCTGAAATCTAATGCATTGATATTAGGGTTTCAATATTTAAACTGGGTATGGGGAGCACATACATTCAGTCCATAAAATCCTCCAAAGAAAATAACAGCTAACATTTTGGTAGATATCTACCTAGATAAATTTACTTGCATTATCAAATCTGTCTATATATGTATGTATACATATGGATTTGTATGTCCTGGAGGACTTTCAATGCCAGTTTATCTAAATGTATCATTTATTTTAACTGCTATAAGCTATTTTATGGTCTATTGGTGCTGCTCTGCACATTAACATGTGTGAATATGTACAGTCATGTATGTTTATTTCTGCAAAAGAGAAATCTAAGAAATGGAATTCTTAGGTAAACATTCTTTTATAGTTGCCTCCTTATTCATTTCTATCATAGGTAAGTCATTATTTTGACTGCCACTTCTTTCCCTTGTTCACTTTTCCAATCAATGCCTCCTGACCATGATGCTAAATTATATAGTGGTGTATCTGTTAGAACTTGATACCTAGAAAATTTATTTTTGCCTGACTTTCAACCCCTCATGGAATATAAAATACGTATTTCAAGTGGTTCTCGTATTGCAATTACTATTATTCTCTTAATCATCAATTGACTTGAGACAAAACTAAAGAAATGGTAGTCCAAAGTATAAACTTGCTTATCCAGATGAGGTGAAGCGAGGCAGGAGCCACATACAAAAATATTGGAGTTTTCTTTCTATTCCTATTGCCACCACCACTGTTATGCCTTGTTATAATAACACTACTATAAATATGAAGGTGTGGATTAGTAAAATGAGCCATGGTGATACGGTTTGACTGTGTCCCCACCCAAATCTCACCTTGAATTGTAGCTCCCATAATTCCCAGGTGTTGTGGGAGGGTCCTGGTGGGAGATAATTGAATCATGGGGCCAGTTTCCCCCATACTGTTCTCAAGTAGTGAATAAGTCTCATGAGATCTGAAATCTGAATCGTTTTATAAATGGGAGTTTCCCTGCACAAGCTCTCTTCTCTTGTCTGCTGCCATGTGAGACATGCCTTTCACTTTCTGCCATGATTGTGAGTCCTCCCTAGCCATGTGGAAATATAAGTCCAATTAAACCTCTTTCTTTTGTAAATTTCCCAGTCTTGGGTATGTCTTTATCAACAGAATGAAAATGGACTAATACACATGGAGAGATATGTCTGTCTGAAAATAGTCTATGGTACCTAGAACCAGTTAGTTTACTTTTGACAGTTCATCCCATTTAAGTTTTCATAAGTGTAGAAAATCACATGCACAAAAATGTCCAAAACAACATTGTAAATCACTTAAAAGACTCTATAGGGATGGTTAAATAAACTGATGTATACCCTCAATGGTAGAGTATGAATTTATTAAAAATCACTAATGACAATTATGAGAAACATTGGAAATATTTGTTAAATAAACAATCAAAATTATACCAAAACTGTAAAAACCCAATCTGCCTAAACATTTGGAGGAAACAAAAGACAACATAAGTAAAATTACCAAGAGTGACTATAGGTAGTATGATGAGGCACTGTGGGACTTTGTCTTTGTGTGCCTTTCAAGGAAACTGTATTCGTTTTATAACAAAATGTTCAATAATAAATAGAATGTGCCTTTGAATTATATTGCCCTAGAGTGTCTCTGCCATTGAGAAGCAGCAAAAAATGTACTTCCCAAACAGTATCTTCTGAGTTTTTATTAAGAATAATATGACTTTCTATTCATGTTAAATATTTAGTTCATAGTGAAGTTATTTACTTTATTTACTAAATGTGATACTTGTCAGATAGGTGGGATAGCAATAAAATATGAAAAGCAGATTTGTTCTACAAAATATGAAATATGAGATGAAGCAATATGAGTATTTTATATTTTCTTTGCTAATTAGAATCTCGTATGTTTCTATGAAACGCATTTATAAAAATTTACCGAAAAAAATGGATTATGTTTGGTGTATTAGTTCATTTTCATACTGCTATAAAGAAATACCTGGCTGGGCGTGGTGGCTCATGCCTGTAATCCCAGCACTTTGGGAGGCCAAGGTGGGCAGATCACAAGGTCAGGAGATTTGAGACCATCCTGTCTAACATGGTGAAACCCCGTCTCTACTAGAAATACAAAAAATTAGCTGGACTTGGTGGTGTGCGCCTGTAGTCCCAGCTACTCGGGAGCCTGAGGCAGGAGAATCGCTTGAACCCAGGAGCAGAGGTTGAAGTGAGTCGAGTTCACGCCACTGCAGTCCAGCCTGGATGACAGAGCGAGACTCTATCTCAAAAACAAACAAACAAAAAAACTACCAAAGACTGGGTAATTTATAAAGAAAAACAGTTTAATTTTGTACCTTAAACTAAAATTAATGCTGGCAACGGTCATCAGGTTGGGTATATTTCAGGAAATAAGGTTGGGAAAAGACCAAACCTAACCTTATTGGCTTCTCTTACGCACCTTCCTTTGAGCATTCTCTATTCTATCAAAGGGGCAGAATTGTATGTAATAAATTCAGTTTGCGTTCATCTTTTCAATTGCCTATGCCACAGGCCATTACACTGAGGACGGTAGAATAGACAAGGTTAGAGCCCTATGCCTGTGAAACACTAGAGTGTCCAGAGTCCTAGAAGGACTCTAAAGCAACTCACTAGTTATAGTTACAAGGCCATAGATTTGACTAGATTCAGACACACTAGAAGCTTCACGAATTTTTATGAGAAACCTGTATCCAAAGAAATGCTAGTTCTGGTAACAGCCTGAGACTGTTCAATCAATCAGGCAAGTTCTCAGGCTTACCATCTCTGACAAAATGAGCTGATAACTATGGCTCCCAGAAATGGCTTTCTCCACAATACTTTTCTCAGTATGGCCATCGGGGAAAATGAACAAGAGACAGCCCTTCAGAAAGCAGAAACTTGGGCTATCCAGGAACATGTTATCTTCCCAAACCTGGAAACCTGTACTTTCCTGCGCTAGGAATATCGACTATGAGGGTGTTATGGATGACGTTGGATTGCTTTTCATTTACTCCTTTGCTGTCATTCTCTTTGTCATTGTTGCTATTCTGTTTTTTCTCTACCACTGATTGATGTGTGAATGTGAAGAGGTAGTTACCTTATCATTTAGTTACAGTTCCCTGGGGTCTTTAGTTACAGACCCCAGATCTTTGAGATGAGAAACTGATGCTCTGACTGTAAAGAACTTGAACTTTGAAATACAAGTAGTCATTTTTAGACTTGAGTCAGCCCTTGTGATTTAATATTTTCTGTCACTCAAAACACAAAGATTTTTACAGATAGATGTTTCTTGGGCCTTTGCAGAAAGTAGCTTAACTGCATTTTTGTTACTTCCCCAACTCAATGTCATTGGCACATTCTATGAGGGTAAACTCAAAGTGGAGGGGCACAGGTTAGGTAAAAGAAATAAAGAAAGATAAGATGATGACAAACTCGACACAAGTCACAATTCAACTTTGGGTGGATTCTAACTGATTGATTAAAATTGCTTTGAGTGAGCAGTGCCTCAAAGTGAGAATTGGGGAACCAGGGCTGAGAACTTGGTTATGAAGAAAACAAATATAGTTCTTTGGACTCCAGTTTCTCTTATTATAATAAGATTGTGTAGATGCTCTGTACAGACCTATCTAGGTTCCTGGTTGTTAATTTATTTTGTTGAGGTTAACACTGGAGTTTTGCTTTGGATAATTTATGAAATACTTCACTTATTTAACACTTTGGATACAAAGCCCCTTTGTAACAATGGACCAAGATGTTATTATAGGATGCTCTTGAAATGATGTTTACAAACTATGGTGACAGTCTATATTTTTGTAATTTTAAATGTTCATTTTCTGTTAAGGAATTTTGCTGTGGCTTATTTACCAACACCCCCAGCCCTCCCCAAATTCCTAATAAACCTTTTTATATTTCATAAACTTTACTAATTAAAAGTATTAGTAAAATTATTACTATTAAAATTATATAATAGTTGATATAGTTTCTCTAGGACAAAATATTTTTCTTATCCCTATTAATGCTGCCTAGCAGCAATTAGTTGGGTAGTTGTAGAACAATGTTAAACAGTGTATTTCAGCCAGATGCAAAGAGATATTTTATAAAGCAGATGTAGAGTATGTATTACATATGTTTTTATTTATTGCTCACTGATGTTTACCAATCTTTATAGCAATTATATATTAGGTTTATAAATTTAGAAATAAATATTGATGATATAGTTATAATGGTTCTGTTGCTCATTATAGATTAATTACATTGCTTATATGTATATATATGAACTGTATATTAAACAACTTAAAAATCTGTAACCTATTTATGGTTAAAACATTGTATTTAAGAAACAATTTTGGCAATGCGGGCTCTTTTTTGGTTCCATATGAACTTTAAAAAGAGCCCGCATTGCCAAAATTGTTTCTTAAATACAATGTTTTAACAGTAAATAGGTTACCGGTTTTTAAGCTGTTTAATATACCTTTCATACACATATACATATAAACAATGTAATTAATCTGTAATACCCAAAGGATTATAAATCATGCTGCTATAAATACACATGCACACGTATGTTTATTGCAGCAGTATTCACAATAACAAACACTTGGAATCAACCCAAATGTCCATCAGTGGCAGACTGGATTAAGAAAATGTGGCACATATACACCATGGAATACTATACAGCCATAAAAAAGGATGAGTTCATATCCTTTGTAGGGACATGGATGCAGCTGGAAACCATCATTCTCAGCAAAATATTTCAAGAACAGAAAACCAAACACCACATGTTCTCACTCATAGGTGGGAATTGAACAATGAGATCACTTGGACACAGGAAGGGGAACATCACACACTGGGGCCTATTGGGGGGAGGGGGAGGGGGAGGGGGTGAGATAGCATTAGGAGATATACCTAATGTAAATGACGAGTTAATGGGTGCAGCACACCAACATGGCACATATATACATATGTAACAAACCTGCACGTTGTGCACATTTACCCTAGAAGTTAAAGTATAATAATAAAAAAAACAATTTATAATTGTTGAAGAATATAGTACTTTTTTGTTTCCTTATTTTCAGTATTTATAATATCACCAAATATTTCTATTTTAAAGCATAAAAGGATCTTAGAGGCTGTTATATATGTAGAGAAAAATAATTACACATATGTTGTGAAATATCCTTGAATTAATTTAATAGTTTATGCTGTTTTTGTTTTTGTTTTTGTTTTGATATGGAGTTTCGCTCTGTCGCCCAGGCTGGAGTGCAGTGGCGCGATTTTGGCTCACTGCAAGCTCCGCCTCCCGGGTTCACGTCATTCTCCTGCCTCAGCCTCCCGAGTAGTAGAGATGGGGTTTCACCGTGTTAGCCAGGATGGTCTCGATCTCCTGACCTCGTGATCCGCCTGTCTCGGCCTCCCAAAGTGCTGGGATTACAGGCGTGAGCCACCACGCCTAGCCTATGCTGTTTTTTAAGTAGAGAAAAGCGCTCTGTTATTTTCAAAGAGAATGTGATTTTGAAAAAAAAAAATGTACTCTGACAGGATGATTTGGATTATAGCAGTGAAAATAATCAATTTCATGTCATTAGGTTTGTGTTTTTGTTTTGGTGTACTTGATACTACATATGTGTTTTGTTTATGCCTTGAAGCTAGAGATTTGATAAATGAGTCACATAAAGAATAACAAAATTAAATAATTTGACCTGTTTAACATCATGAATATATTCTTTGACCTGTTCAATTTGATTATGGTGATAGCTAATGAATGATAAAAGAGATTCTAATCTTATTAGAACATTTTAATGAACACTGATTATGGATATGGATGTATTTTAAATTCATTTGGAAAGGAAGTATGTTTTCAAGGGTTTATAATTAGTATTTTTTTTTTCCTAAGGAAAAGTCCTAAATACATTTTCTTAAAACAATTGCATTGTATCACATTTCAGTGGTACATATAAAATAAAAATTGTTTAATCATATAGTTGGTTTTTTAAATTTTCAATAAAATTAAAAATTAGAATTTTAAAAATTTTGACTGTAGTAAAGATCAAAACCTGAGGAAAAAATATTACAAATTTAAAGTCTTCATCTTTATATAATGGCTTTTCTACAAACATTGTACCTAAAATTACAGTGAAGCTTTTCTAATCATGTCTATCGCATCTATTTGCCATTCTGTGAAACACACAATCATAAAAGATTTTCCTTTTTATATAAAAGCACAAGAATAAGGCACCATAGCAGCTTGGAGATACAAGTTTAGCCATCTTAGTCACATACATCTTTGATATTTTTTAATAAAATGTTAGTTTTATGAATGTTTTGATTTTGACTTTCATTAGATAGCACATGTAGACATAATTCCAATAAGCTATATTTATATTTTACGAAGGACTTCTTTCCTTAAATATTTACCGTAGAATTTATGGCTTTCTGTTTTTATTGACAAAAAGCTGACTATAACAATTGGAGAATTGGCATTTCACAGTGAAACTTCAGTGAATTCCAGAATAAGATTGTAGAAAATATTGTTAGATGAATATATTCCATTGTATGATTTTGAAATTAATGAACAACATAATGCTTGCCACAAATGCATGTAATGAGATTAGAGAAATTAGCAACCACTTAGGCCTAGATCAATAAAACTACCATTACATTATCTATGAAGGATAGCATCTTATTTAAAAAGTGTAACAAATACACTCATGTATTTGTTGCTTATGTTGTTATATATTATAACTTAACATTTTGACTCTCTCAAGTAAGTTTTCTTACTAATTAAGAGTCATAGAAAATATAGTGTTATATATTTTTTAAATTGTATCTATATTTCTGGTTCCTGGCCCTAGCTGTATATTAGAATTACCAAAAGAGCTTTTAACAAATACTGATGCCTGGGTCCCACCACAAACCAATTAAATCAGAATCTCTCAGAGTAGGATTGGGCAATAGAATTTGTTTCTAGAATTATCCTGGTAATTCTAACATGCAGTTTGGGTTGAGGACCTCTTGTCTGTGTGGTACAAGAATATATACAAAACTATCATAGCACACCACTGAAATAAAATTTTATTTATCTCCATGACTTATAGAGTTCTAACAAACCTAGCAAATTAGGAAAAAACCTTTTCTTGACTTACAACCTTATGATGTTATTGCTGATGCTCAGAAAACATAGATTTCTTCATTCAATACATGTTAAAATGAATGTAATGTAACAAAATGTAATGGATGCTCCTGCTATTGCTGGTCATTCTTTGGAAAATCATCTGCTGACATAAATAAACATCATGATTTGTTGACTATAACTAAGAAAAGACTTCTGCAAACACCCTTGGGTGTTTTTTACTCAACAAATGTATGCCACAGTGTATCAGTTTCCTGTTGCTGCTGTAACCAATTGCCACAAACCTAGTGACTTCAAACCACAGATTTATTATTTATAGTTCTGGGAGGTCACAAGTACTAAAATCCAGGGTGTCAGCCAGGTTGCATTCCTTCTGGGGTCTCTAGTGGAGGATTCCATACTTTATTTTCCTGGATTCTCAAGGCTGCCTGCATTACTTTGCTTGTGACCCTGTCCTCTGTCTGCAAAGCGCAAGACTCCAGCCTCTGCCTCTGTTGTTACACCTCTCTCTCTCTTAGCCATCTACCTTCCTTTTTTAAAGGAATCTTGTGATTATGTTGACCCCACTCAGATAAAGATAATCCAGGATAACCTTCTCATTCCAAGATTTTTAACTTAATCACACCTGTAAAACTTCTTTTGCTATGCATGACAACATTTTCACAGGTTCTAGAATTTGTGAATGGACATCTTTAGAAAGGCTTTATTTTGTCTATCATTTATAAAGTTGAGCTACTTTTTAAAAATACAGCATTTTAAATTTTTCATAGCATAGGATGCCTGTGAAGAATAGAACAAAAAGAAATTTCAGTGCTAGAGTTTCAGAAAACAGGACAGTGCAAACAATACTTAACAAGTGCTTGATACTTGTTAAGAAAACTATAAAATATATTGACACGTTTGAATTATGTAAAAATATTTCAGCTCATTATTCTGTATTACTTTTCTGATTGCTTTACCATGCAATTAGAATTTGATTTTACAACATAGTGTCTAAATTGAGATAAGACTTGTGTGTGCCTGAAACACTCCCAAGGCATACACTGTTTGCTCTATTTCTTTATCTCTCCATGTCTTCGTACTTCTTGTCAGTAAATAGAGACTCAACCCAATTTATGGGGGTTTGATACTGAAGCAATGAAGTGCACTCAATGTTTTTCACACAGGGGTAGGAACATAATAAAGACATAAATTAATACTTGCTGTCAGTATAGTAGATTTATCTCTTAAAAATGCTCATGTTGACACTATTAACATTTAATTATTGTCTGACTTGGTAGATTTATGTATCTTCTATATATTCATTTAATGTTTTTGTGTATCCATACTCTTGAGATCCTGAGGTAGCCATAGTGATATAAAAATAAGTCACTGATGCTCTGCCCTCAGCTGAATAGATAATATCCTATTTAGCAAGGAAACTTAAAAGCAGCCTAAGAGAGATACAGAGAAATGATTTTAGTTTGATTATAATGTATAAATACTACATTTCTTTCTTGAAACTGAACCAACGTGGTTTATCCCACAATTTCTCAGTAATTCATGTAAAAATTTGTGCAGGCATAAATGTTTTCTTTCATCTTAATCTTTTACTAATTCTTTATTTTAAATTCTGAAGCATTACAGACATAAATTTTCAGAAGTTCTGCTTAACAACTGTACTTCATATGGTATTGGAATCACTAATAACCCACTTTTACCAATCTCCAGATGCCAGCAGATGAATCACAGTAATTACTGTACGGTCCTTTGTGTATGTCACTTCCATCTGTCACTGTCCTGCAATACATCTGACTGAGTTAGGACCAAAGTCTTACAAGTAAGCACTCCCCCTGTAAATTCAGCATACAGAACTCTCTATCAATCAGGAAAAGATCACATAGATGCCTTTAAAAGTATTCCAGAGTCTTAAATTCTAGTCAAACTTGATATTTTTCCCCCTTTTTTTTCCCTTCTTTTAGACAACAACCAAGAAATCTTCATTAATCTCTCTGCTGTTTATTGAAGCTATCTTCTTCCTCTTGATATTCTGGAAAAAGTTAGTACAGAGGGTGTACAGAAAGATAAAAATAGAATTTGCTTAAGAATTCTCAAGCTTGGAAGAACCACAGTGGTCACAGTAGGCTCACAGAAATTCCAGAGGGAAAATAGCCATCCATTTGGTGGCCTATGTAAGAAGATAGTTGGTTTTATAAAGTGATAATGTATATAATTGTTGCTGTTTGCTCCTGTGTACTTCTATTTAAAAAGAACACTGGAACTGTGAAGAAAAATATTAATTAGAATATTTTATTTCTAGAGAATTTTTTCCCCACAATTAATTGCTCTTAGTACTCTAACAAGATGTCTTAGAAATAGTAAAAATAAAAATAATTCCTCTTGGTATTTTTATCATTTTCCTTCAAACATTTTAGTTTTGTATAGTGTTTGGTAGAAACATATACGTACGTCCTTTTGTACTCTGGGTTATTACATTTATTGTCTTCATCTACATGGAGATGACCCCCCAGGTGAATATCTCTAATCCTACCTGATTATCTGATCTCCACAACCTTGACTGTAACTGTTTCACAAAATTACGGTTCTGTATGTTGCATTGTTTTGTAAAAAGTTGAATTAATGAATTTATATCAAATACGACATATTATATAATTCATTCCTTTTCATTTATTTTATATGTAATACTTTTTTTTTTTTTTTTTTTTTTTTTGAGACGGAGTCTGGCTCTGTTGCCCAGGCTGGATGGAGTGCAGTGGCCGGATCTCAGCTCACTGCAAGCTCCGCCTCCCGGGTTCACGCCATTCTCCTGCCTCAGCCTCCGGAGTAGCTGGGACTACAGGCGCCTGCCACCTCGCCCAGCTAGTTTTTTGTATTTTTTTAGTAGAGACGGGGTTTCACCGTGTTAACCAGGATGGTCTCGATCTCCTGACCTCGTGATCCGCCCGTCTCGGCCTCCCAAAGTGCTAGGATTACAGGCTTGAGCCACCGCGCCCGGCCCTTTTTTTTTTTTTTTTTTTTTTTTTTTTTTAGTTTTAAAACTTACATATAATAATCCACCTATCTAGAGTACTATTCCATTAGTTTCAACAAATGTATTGAGTAACCATCAGCACAACCAGGGTACGAAACAGTTCCCTCACTACAAAAATTCTGTCATCATGTTTCCTTTTGGTCATACTTTCTCCCTACTCCTAAAACCTGCCCACTATTGATTTCTCTTCTGTCCTTATAGTTTTGGCTCTTCAACAATGTCATATAAATGCAATGAAACCATATGTAACTTACTGAGTTGAGTCTCACTTCCTTCACTTAGCATGTGCATTTGAGCTTAATTTGTGTTGCTGCATATATCAATAGATTTTTCTTAATGCTGAATAGTATTCTTATGGATGTACCATATAATGATTTACTCAACCCATAGAAGGATATTTTGTTTCAAGATTTTGTGACTATAAATAATGCTTGTATAGCATTCATGTTCAGTTATTAAATATTTTATATGATCATATGTTTCTATTTTTCTAGAGTAAGCACTTGGGAGGGTCAGTGGAGAATAATATGAAAAGTGCACATTTAACTTTGGGAAAACATTTTTGCCAGGTATGGTGGTGCATGCCTATGTTCCCAGCTACTGCAGAGGCTGAGGTGAGAGGACTACTTGACCCCAGGAGTTAGAGTACAGTGTGAACAACATAGTGAGAATCCATCTATTAAGAAAAGCTCCTAAACTGTTATACTTTTTCTGAATAATTTTACTATTTTGCATTACGTTGGAAATGTATAATTGATAGTTGCTTCATGCCTACAAGAGCACTTACTATTCTTGTTTTTATATTAGTCATTCTCATAGGTGTGTAATGGTACCTCATGTGGTTTCAATTTGTATTTCCATAAAATAACTACAATTACTAATGAGATTGAATATCTCTTTATGGGCCGGGCGCGGTGGCTCAAGCCTGTAATCCCAGCACTTTGGGAGGCCGAGACGGGCGGATCACGAGGTCAGGAGATCGAGACCATCCTGGCTAATATGGTGAAACCCCGTCTCTACTAAAAATACAAAAAAAAAAACTAGCCGGGCGAGGTGGTGGGCGCCTGTAGTCCCAGCTACTCGGGAGGCTGAGGCAGGAGAATGGCGTAAACCCGGGAGGCGGAGCTTGTAGTGAGCTGAGATCCGGCCACTGCACTCCAGCCTGGGCGACAAAGCGAGACTCTGTCTCAAAAAAAAAAAAAAAAAAAAAAAAGAATATCTCTTTATGTCCTTATTTGCTATCTATATAGCTACTTTGGTGAATTGCTTTGGTTGGTGTCAAGAGTTCAGAGGCATTGGGACTGATAAGAAAACATTCAACAAATTTTGAGTGTAGAATGACTCATAGTGTTTAGGAAAAACAATTTCCTCTAGGATATTAAACTGACATTTGGTCTTCTCTCTTTAAATATTTTGTTATTTTAATGGCATTTTTATTACTGAAGAAGATGGTTGGAATCATATTCTCTTAATACAATGTAGCTTTGAAGGGCAGTTGGACTTAAGGTTGTTTACAGAGAACATGGAATATAGTGCTTCCTATCTTCAGGATGTATATCATCTGTAACTTCTTCTAACCATAATTCTTCATAAGAGAAAAAGATTGGCAACTTAGGGGCCTACTATTCCCCCAATAAATGAGGAGCTTTGCACCAGTGTCTTTTAAGGCTGTATTTAGATATTCATGACTCCTAAATATTTCCACCATTTTCTGAAATTCTTAGTAATGTCATCAATAGGAGAGACATATATACAGTTTAATTTCAGATAAAAGCTCAGAGATCCAATAGAAATGCCAAAATATTTGGTCCTCTGCATTCCATAATAATCTTTTTCAAGCACAATTTATCTTTCCTTTTCCCCGCTTCATTTGTAAACTTAAATTTCAAAACTTTATATAATTTATACATAATTTGCATAATTATTAAAACATTGTTTTCTCATTGTTGCCACTTTGTAGACTAGCATAGAAACATACTTAAAAGGATAATCTAATGGGGAAAGACTGGAGAGCTTACAAAGCAAACAAAGGTAGGTGTGCAGATTCTGTGCAGAAACAAATTGTTCTCAGAGTTCTCTGGTCTTTCAGTGGTTATAGTCACAGAATCACAAGATGGAGAAGAGTTTGAATCTTTGCATCTGGTATTTTTAACTTTTTCATTAGAGTTAAAGAGTGAGCTAGAATAATGCATGCACTTAGAATGGATATTCACTGCCTTTAAAGATGATTTATTTTAAAAACAAGTAATGTATATAAAAATGTAGTTAAAAGTGGAATCACTTTAACAGAAACAAACAGTATACTGAGAGATTGTGACTTTTAATCTACTATATTAATAGTAGTTAATATTAATATTTTGCTTATTTTAAGGTAGAATACTTTAGAGAGTACGGTGATTTGGGTTTATATCATGTTTAAAGCTGATCAGTTTAAGTCTTCTAAGCAGCATGCTTTCAAATTTGTCCAGTTTTAAAACTTCTCTTTATGTATATGCATAAATTTGTTTAACTTTAATATTAAGACTTTGCCTCTAAGAACCATTTTCATTGGTTTCCATGGACCGCCTAAAGTACAGTAGATTTCCACCAAGCCATATGAGTGTATAACTATGAAGAATTTCCAGATGTTCCTCAAAACCAAACAAAATATCACTCTTCTCTCAGTTGGAGACCTGAGATATATCTTCTAGTTATTGAAAATAATGTGTGGAAATATTTCCAGGTTACTTGTTTATCCCTTTCTCTCTAACAAAGAGTAGGATGCAAATTATAGATTATTTCGATCTTAAATTGAGCTGTTTGCTGAATAATGTAAGGGTTCCTTTGAAGTCCTGCTTGGAATATATTACTGAAATATTTAATTATTCTAAATAATTCAGAATCCATTCACTTATCTTTACAGAATTCCATGTAAATATCCATGTGCTACTTTTAAAAAATGGAAATTATGACATCTAAGTATTTTGTGGTTGATTTGGCACTTTCTGCCAAAAAAAAAAAAAAAAAATTAGAACTGGGTATTTCCTCTAATTCTGTAACTCAGCTTCCCTGTCTTCATCATTTAATGCTTTTTCATTATGAATATGCTTAAAAGACCAGTGACTATTAATTTGTCATTATTCTTTATTTGGAAGTGGATTTTTTGCAAGGGTCAGCGAACTACACCCATGGGCCAAGTCTTCCATTTGCTTATTTCTCTAACTAATTTTATTAGAATACAGCCAATCTCATATGTGTTGTCTATGGGGTGGCTTTTATGCCACAACAGCAGAATTGAGTAGTTGTGACACAAACCATATGGTCCACAAATACTATCTGCCTCTTTACAGAAACGATTTGTTGACCCTGACTTCATAAGATGAAGATTGCCACTCCTCAACCTTGCATTTTTCCCCTATCCTTGAGGTTTTTCTAGAACCCAGTTCTAAGTTACATCAGGGTGATGCTATTGGGCCACCACCTGTTTGCATTGAAAGCATGTTTGCAATGTGTCTTGTAAATGGAATCATACAGTTTGTGGCCTTTTTGGTCTGGCTTCTTGTAGTAATTTTTTTTGAAGTGTTTAAAGAAGTCCTTCCTCACAGATCACAAAGGCAATGTATTCTCCTACATTATCGTATATGTTATCATTTATTTACCTTCGACATTTGGAAATTTTAACCCATCAGGAGTCGAATTTTTATGTTGTTTTAGGTAGGAATTGAGTTTTTTCTCAATACAATGAGCTACTTGTTTCAATGTCATCTATTAATCAGTGTTTTTAAACAAATACGGGTTACATTTTTATTCAGATTGTATTAAATATACAAGCATAGTTTAACTTGTAGATCATGGCTGTTAATATTCTATTCGGTGGCATAGAATATCTCAATCTATTCTCTGTTCCTTATGCCTTTTAAAAGGCTTGTAACCTTTTTTTCTGTAGGGATCAGTGAATACTTTGTTAACTACTTCCTACATAGCTTTTTACTTTTGTGAGTGGTCTCTCATTTTATCATATTCTGTAGATGTTTATTGCTAAACTGGAGTACCATTGATTCTTATAAATTGGTCTTTTATTGGGCATCTTGTTATACTCTCTGATTAGTTTTAACAGTTTATTAGTTTTTCTAAGTGACCCATGTAGTAGGTTGCAAAGAGTAAAAATCTTATTCATCCTTCCATAACATGTTCCATATGTTATTTCATTTTCCTTTCTTATAGCATTGACTAAGACTTGTTCAACTACCTTAAATGTAGTGGTGAGAGTAGAAATACTTGTCATATTCTCTCTCATTAAAAGAATGATTGGTACATTATTATGTATAGTGATTCTTCTAGGTTTAGGTCTCAAACATATAACAATGGAATACTTTTTTCCAGAATACCAATTAGCATATTCCCCAGAAGAGGTAGATATGGCACTTGACTAATGAATTTATTCCTAGCCTGCATTAGAATCACCTGGATGAACTTAGTGAAATCTGGGCTTTACCCCTAAATTTTTTATTGAATTGGTCTGGGTTAGGACCCAGGCATCAGCAAGATTCTCAGATAATGCTTATATGCAACTACCTTGATAATCACTGGAGCAGGTCACTAATTAATTGTGAAAGAATACATGTCTAAATTAGTTTAAAATGTTAAATATTGACTACACATTTAAAATTATAGTGATAAAACTGTAGAGAACTGTGGATTTCTCCAGTTAAAAACAAAGTATGTTTAATGGAATGCTTCACGGGTATCATGGATTTTAATATTTAAGAAGACAGTTTTAGTTTCTTAGGGAGAAAGGCATTCCTATAATATTTTGTTTGTGTTGATGGCTTCTTGATACTTAAACTGATTTTTCTTAAAAGATCTGTCCCACCCCAGGATCCCTCATGTTCTATTCAAATGTTCCTAAAATGAGTTAGGATTGAAATTACCATGTTAAGTATCTTGTCCATTACCTACACGCCTATTCTAGAACTATTTAAGAATCACACAGGAGAGAGAGGAGTTTCACAGTTCAAATATTTATGATCATACATGAGTAATTTATGAAAAACACACCCACTAAGAGGTCTTCATTCACGTATATTATCAGCATGCATTTATTCAATACTCCAATATTGGCAACCCTCTGTTTAACCTGACAGACATGATATATAACCAAATGTTATCTCTTCAACACTCATATTCTTGGGTGATTGGACTGTAACTACAGCAAGAAATTTCCTTCTAGACTCCCTGTATTGTAGGACACACCGGTCCTCTGCTCTTTACCATTTTTTCCTTTGCCGCCCAATCCTCATGCCACTTTGCTTTTGACTGTTCCTGCTGTGAGGATGGAGCCCACCCCAGTAGCTGACTGATAGCTGCACTTTCCCTTCTAGATGCAGACCCAACTTCAGAACAATTAGTATCAAGCTCCTTAGTTTCTACTTTTTACAGTCTTCTTGTATGATTGCAGAGGGGAAATTCCACAGTGTCTCTACCGCCTTACCTATGGTGGGCAAGTAATCGGGAAATAATTTCTTGTAATTGCCAAGTAAAGAATGTGTAGGAGGTGGAACAGCAGTCACATTGCTTGTTTGAGGGAGGAAGCAAAGAAAGCATGCTTTGGTAAGTGGAGGTGAACCATAGGGAACTGAAATGACATTTTCAATAGAAAATGAGGAAAAATATAGCTACTTGTAGGATAGTTGGCCTTTATTATGTGTCTAAACCACTGGAAAACATTTATACCACAATTATCCAAAGGATTGGTTGAAGAGGGGTATCAGTGAGCAAGTGTACCTGTTAAAATGTATAGTATACTGGAAGTGTCAATGTGCAGAACCTCTGAGAGAAAGCACTTATTTTTAAGAGAAAATGCATTCTTCGTTCCAAACAACTTTTCTTGGAAAATACTTTTAGATCTATTTAGTGAGTTGGAAAAACTTTGAGTTTAAAAATCAACAAGATACATTCAAAATCGAACAACAGATAGGTAAAAAGTAAGAAAGAGAAACAAGTAGTATAAAAAGATATGTAACGTTTATATTTTATTGTGTAACTTTTAATATGAATTAGCTTTTTAATCATAAAGGGATGAGCAGTCAATGTTGAGTTACATAAAAGGTTGGAGAAACATTTTAAATGTTTGCTATACAGATGCTTCTACTAAGAGATTTAAAAATAATGTCTTTCTGCCAAAAATCTATCATGTAGTAATTTTCAGAAGATACTGAGTTCTAATATTTCTCCTCTGGCAGCTCATTTCTAAATTTGTTGATTAATTATGTATAATTTAATCGTTTACTTTCTGTTCTTGGAAAAGAAACAGAAGAAAATTGGCAAATAACCCTGTTAAGGAGCTATGACAGTCAATTCTATAAATTAAAAAAAAAATCAGATCCTACTTTTAGATTATGATTTAGACTTCTGTATTTTATTTGTTTATAATCGTCTATTTTATTTAGGGCCTAAAAGTTCACTTTAATATGTGTTAAAACCACAATTGCTTTTGCACCAACCTAATGATTAATTAGAAATGCTAGCTGCTGGTCACAGAAAAATGTAGAGCTTCCTAAACTCAGTGTATTATATCTACCAGTAATATCTAAATTATTTATAGCTTAATATTAGCTTTTGTGTTCCTCTTCCTTTTCCTTCAGTACAGTGCTTCTTGTTTTCTGGATCTAAGGAGAATTGTTTTCCATTGTCTAAGTAGTCAAAACAACTGTTGTTGGAAATAACCTCATTTTAGCCAGTTGTCCAGAAGAAGTGTATGACTTTCTTTCCTGATATAGTCTATGAGAGAGGCACTAGTGAAATGGTGATACAGCGTAGCACAAAAAGAACTTCATTTCAGGTACGGTTATGTCTGGGCAACAGAGTCACACTGTTAGTTGGACAATGTCTCATTAAATGCATATTTTTTTCTTGAATTGAAAGCCTTACAATTTCATGGGTAAGCTACCTACATTCTAGTCTAAAAGCATTCTCCTATGAATACTTAATACTTTGTAAAACGATAAAGCAAGATAATCACTTTACCAGTCTGAGAAATATTCCATTTTGGTACTCACCTTTCTGGCACACAGTTTTAGATTATGATTAGCAATGTTTAATTGTGAGACTTTATTAGACAGAATGTAAAGGTAAACAAATATATAGCTGCAGCTTTTTTAAATCTATTTTTATTTCTTCAGATGGAATAATTTTTTGACCTCATTATTTCCTGTTCTTAATTTCCATTTAATTAATGTAGTACATATACTTTTTAAACTTCCCCTGTCATATTTTTCTCCATTTTAATTATATCTTACCTTGTATAAGTTAAGGAAGATATAAGCTACGTATTGGAGTGGAAATAACATGTAATTTCTGTGATCTTTTTTATTCATGTAAGACAGGTGTGATGTTTCAATTCTGCCAGCTAAGGAGAATAGAAGTTCTTGTTTCTGACAGTTGGATTTCAGTTTCCTAAAAATCTTACATTCATAAACTTTCCTAACACAATTTCCCATATAGTTTGACATTGACTGCAATTCCTTAATAGTATAGGGTTGTGATTTTGAGAACCCCTTCAGGGACCACTGGTTTTCCAGGTACACTCAGCCAAATCTAATTGCAATTGCTTGAGTAGTTATCATCACCTCATTTGTTGAGAAACTTTCCTTTTATTAACTGTTATGTAAATAAAGCCATGTAGTATACATTTCTTTCTCTTTTAGCATGTGTATTTGTTAACCGAACCGTCAGTCTGGCTAACATTGAACAAGATAATTTATTTGTACAGTCTCTGAGTTTCCCTTTTTTAGAATTCTAGATAGATATCCTAATATTTCTTGTTGAATGGAGTTAGAATTCTTGTTTTGGCCATAAGTGTATTGTTTCCATAAGAATATCAATGTCCATTCTCTCTTCAATTGTATGTTAATGGTGTGTGTGTGTGTGTGTGTGTGTGTGTGTGTGTGTTTTACTTCACTCAGTGTCTTGTGTCATTTTAGGTCCTAATTTATTCAGACTTAATTAGACTGAAAACACGGATACTAGGTATGAAAATGGGGACTATAAATTTAATAGTTTTATGTTATCTATCATATAAATCTATTTCAATGTAGTACCATTAATACTGGTTGTATATAAAGTATTCCAGATATGTCATATTCCTTATATGTCCCTATTCACTTAATTTTACAATTTTACATTAACTATTTAAAGAGCACATTTATAGGAAACCAAGTTGTATTAAAGTGAGCAACTAACTTGGCAATGAACGTGAATTATCTATTTAGCCAGTTCTCACGAAGGAAATATTGACCCCTGTTTGTATTTTTTGGCTGATTTTGTCACTTTTCTTATGTAACTTAAAAAACATTTTATATATCAAGTTATTACATAGTGATTGGTGACCATAATCAATTGCCAAGAAACACATCAAAGAATAAGAAAAGTCACTTACAGAATTTAGGCTAAAAGTAAATCATACATAACAAGAAGACAGGGGAAGGGAAAAATAGTAACAAATATTTGCATATTTACACAGCACAGGATAATACAATGCAGAATAAGACAGTGTGATCCATTCTTGCTAGCATGTTACAGTCTCTACTAGGAAAGATGGTCATTAGATAAATAGGGTGGGATGAGAGAGGAGTCAGGAAAGCTCTGTTAATACATTGATAGAGATTAACTAGGTAAATAGATGGGAAAGAAATATTTAGGCAGAGGGAAGAGCCCTGAGGCAGAGTATGCATAATACATTCAAAGAAATCAAAGAAGTCCGTGAAATGTAAATATTCTTATCCTTGATTTTTTTTCCAAGGTGTCAATGGCTCAGAGATTGACTCGTGTGCCTAAATAAGACAGCCGATAAGCAGAAAGTTGAAATATTCACAAGCCCATTTCTTTTTTTTTTTAAGTTATTTATTATTATTATACTTTAAGTTGTAGGGTACATGTGCATAACGTGCAGGTTTGTTACATATGTATACTTGTGCCATGTTGGTGTGCTGCACCCATCAACTCGTCATTTACATCAGGTATAACTCCCAATGCAATCCCTCCCCCATCCCCCCTCCCCATGATAGGCCCCGGTGTGTGATGTTCCCCTTCCTGAGTCCAAGTGATCTCATTGTTCAGTTCCCACCTATGAGTGAGAACATGCGGTGTTTGATTTTCTGTTCTTGTGATAGTTTGCTAAGAATGATGGTTTCCAGCTGCATCCATATCCCTACAAAGGACACAAACTCATCCTTTTTGATGGCTGCATAGTATTCCATGGTGTATATGTGCCACATTTTCTTAATCCAGTCTGTCACTGATGGACATTTGGGTTGATTCCAAGTCTTTGCTATTGTGAATAGTGCTGCAATAAACATGCATGTGCATGTGACTTTATAGCAGCATGATTTATAATCCTTTGGGTATATACCCAGTAATGGGATGGCTGGGTCATATGGTACATCTAGTTCTAGATCCTTGAGGAATCGCCATACTGTTTTCCATAATGGTTGAACTAGTTTACAATCCCACCAACAGTGTAAAAGTGTTCCTATTTCTCCACATCCTCTCCAGCACCTGTTGTTTCCTGACTTTTTAATGATCGCCATTCTAACTGGTGTGAGATGGTATCTCATTGTGGTTTTGATTTGCATTTCTCTGATGGCCAGTGATGATGAGCATTTTTTCATGTGTCTGTTGGCTGTATGAATGTCTTCTTTTGAGAAATGTCTGTTCATTTCCTTTGCCCACTTTTTGATGGGGTTGTTTGTTTTTTTCTTGTAAATTTGTTTGAGTTCTAATTAAACTAAAGAGCTTCTGCACAGCAAAAGAAACTACCATCAGAGTGAACAGGCAACCTACAGAATGGGAGAAAATTTTTGCAATCTACTCATCTGACAAAGGGCTAATATCCAGAACCTACAAAGCCCATTTCTTTTATACTGTACTACACTGACCAGGGTAATAGAGACACATTTATAAGTAATGGACCCGGCAATTTGGACCCAATGCCTTTATTCCAGACTGGATAGTCCATCTTGGAAAACTTGGGGCAGATAAAATTTTAATTTCTTAATACATTTGAATATACTGATCACCTTCTTATATATGGGCACCTGCTGACAGCAAATATGCAAAGAACGTATGAGATTTTTCCTGAGCTTTGCAAAGTTTATGAGTTAGATGACAAGATTTGATCAGCTCAACCCAAACGGGTAGGAGATAGCGTATAAATGAGTGCCACTTTGTGTTATGACCTTACAAATTTGGAGAAATTGGTGATTAAAGCAGGTTGGAAAAGAAGGGGAAAGCTTTCTTGAAGAGGTTGCACTCAAGCTTAGGATGGTATTGTTAGGTAGGAAGAAAGCAAGAAGAAGGGCATTGGCATGGGTGAAGGGGTAGGCAGAAGTAGGATGTTTTTACAGAGTAGTGCTGGGCTCATATTGAGAGGAGTGGAAACCTGGCAAGATCATGATGTAAGAGTCCTGAAAAGTCATCAGGAGAATTTACACTTGGCACAGTAGCTAGTAAGGAGGCTCTGGAGACTCTCGAGTAGGACAATGTATTTTTAACCAATTGATAACAAATGAGAATTATAGAATGCACTTCCCTTATAGCCTGTTAAAAATAGTTTAGGCTGGCCAGGTGTGGTGACTCACACTTGTAATCCTAGCTCTTTGAGAGACTGAGGTGGGTGGATCAACTGAGGTCAGGAGTTCGAGACTAGCCTGGCCAACAAGGTGAAACCTTGTCTCTACTAAAAATACAAATATTAGCTGGGCCTGGTGGTATGAGCCTGTAATCCCAGCTACCTTGGAGGCTGAGTCAGGAGAATCGCTAGAACCTGGGAGGCAGAGGTTGCAGTGAGTTGAGATTGTGCCAGTGCACTCCAGCCTGGGTGACAGAGCAAGACTCTATCTCAAAAAAAAAAAAAAAAAAAATGTTTAGGCTGCAGCGATAGTGTTAGGAATCTTCATGCAACTATCTACTCCTAATGCTGTGAAAAAGAACCATTGAAATAAATATTTATCAGCCACATCACCTTTAGTCTGACTGTACAAATGAAAACAGGTTAAACTGGTGTAATTAACAAAGTCTGATGAAAAAAAAAGACCCACAGGTTTGACTTTGTGTACCAATAATGGTGTTACTTAAGAGGTAAGGAATAAAGGGGTAGCTATAAAATGTTCATGTTTAGACAGAATGTGATCAGAGGAATTCTGTCCTTTCTTTCAAATAAGAAAAATTTAATACAGGCTTTTGGAGCTGTTCAAGTGAAGGAAAAGCAAAGAAAAAGTAGCTAGAACTCCATGGTCTTTTCAACCTGAAGATTTTACAGGTTGAAAAGGGTTATGAAGGGTTATAGTTCACTGAGCCATGACCTCTGTAGAAGTCCATCTGACCAGTTCTACCAACATGAGCTATGCCATCTTTTTATGTTTAGGTGCAGATAATTTTTATAACAGTCTAACTGGGAGTGGGTGGGGGAGGAAAGAGAAAGCAATGTGGAAGAAAGGAATTATGATGTTTTTAGAACCTTGTTCTAAGTATTTTATAAGGAAAAGGCTGTTTTTGAATTTGCATTTGCATGTGGATTCCATCTGACAATGAATATATAAGAGTTAGTTAATTGTTGACTTCTCGTCATGTGTGGTGTTTCCATACAGACATTGCTGCTGAAGCATATGTGGTCTTATATTATTTTCCATTGACAAGAACATGTGTATGGTATTGACCTAGTTCCTGGAACTGATGATAACTGAACATATTTTATAAATGTGGCTGCTTTCTCCCAGGTGCCAAAATTTAAGTATCTGGGTTTAGTTTGTGAGACAAATGTAAATATATTAAGCTTCTAGTATTGTTGCTAGTTTGCTTGTTTTATAATCTAAACAGATCATTTCATCTCTTAGTATTTCTCCTTTATCATATATAATCATAAATATTTACAGGTGATATTAATTTAAAATGTCCAAAATGGTTGTTTTTTCTTGGAGAAGGTTGGGAGAGATGCATAGAGAAAAATTATAAATATTAAATTTAGGTATGGAAGAGAATGTGTAAGAAAATAGACTTATAAAATTAAAGAGAAGTGACTTTTAGGGGGAAGCGGTGGCTGTGGGCGCACCTTCAGCAGACTTAAACGTTCCTACCTGCTGGCTCTGAAGATAGCAGTGGATCTCCTAGCACAGTGCTTGAGTTCTGCTAAGAGACAGACTGCCTCCTCAAGTGGGTCCCTGACACCCATGCCCCTGACAGCGAGACACCTCCCAGCAGGGGTTGACATATACCTCATACAGGAGAGCTCTGGCTGGGATCTGGCAGCTGCCCCTCTGGGAAGAAGCTTCCAGAGGAAGGAGCAGGCAGCAATCTTTGCTGTTCTGCAGCCTCTGCTGGTGATAACTAGGCAAATAGTGTCTGTAGTGGACCCCCAGCAAGCTCCAGCAGACCTGCAGAAGAGAGGCCTGACTGTTAGAAGGAAAACTAACAAACAGAAAACAACAGCATCAAATCAACAAAAAGGATGACCGCACAAAAACCCCATCCAAAGGTCACCAACATCAAAGACCAAGGGTACATATATCCATGAAGATGAGGAAAAACCAGTGCAGAAAGGCTGAAAAGTCCAGAAACCAGATTGCCTCTTCTTCTCCAAAGGATCACAGCTCCTCGTCAGCAAGGGAACAAAACTGGATGGAGAATGAGTTTGACGAATTGACAGAAGTAGGCTTCAGAACATGGGTAATAACAAACTCCTCTGAGCTAAAGGAGCATGTTCTAACTCAATTCAAGGAAGCTTAGAGCCTTGAAAAAAGGTTAGAGGAATTGCTAGCTAGAATAACCAGTTTAGAGAAGAACATAAATGACCTGATGGGGCTGAAAAAGACAGCACAAGAACTTCATGAAGCATACACAAGTATCATTAGACAAATGGATCAAGTGGAAGAAAGGATATCAGAGATTCAATGTCAACTTAATGAAATAAAGCATGAAGACAAGATTAGAGAGAAAAGAATGAAAAGGAAGGAACAAAGCCTCCAAGAAATACGGAGCTATGTGAAAGCATCAAACCTACATTTGATTGGTGTACCTGAAAGTGACAGGGAGAATGGAACCAAGCTGGAAAACACACTTCAGGATATTATCCAGGAGACCTTCCCCAGCCTAACAAGACAGGCCAACATTCAAAATCAGGAAATACAGAGAACACCATAAAGATACTCGAAGTTACTAGAAGAGCAACCCCAAGACGCATAATTTTCAGATTCACCAAGGTTGAAATGAAGGAAAAAATGTTAAGCCAGAGAGAAAGGTCAGGTTACCCAAAAAGGGAAGCCCATCAGACTAACAGCATATCTCTCAGCAGAAACTCTACAAGCTAGAAGAGTGTGGGGGTCAATATTCAACATTATTAAAGAACGCTGGTCGCGGTGGCTCACGCCTGTAATCCCAGCACTTTGGGAGGCCGAGGTGGGCGGATTACGAGGTCAGGAGATCAAGACCATGGTGAAACCCCGTCTCTACTAAAAAAATACAAAAAATTAGCCAGGCATGGTGGCAGGCGCCTGTAGTACCAGCTACCCAGGAGGCTGAGGCAGGAGAATGGCATGAACCTGGGAGGTGGAGCTTGCGGTGAGCCGAGATCACGCCACTGCACTCCAGCCTGGGTGACAGAGCGAGACTCCGTCTCAAAAAAAAAAAATTACTAAAGAAAAGATTTTTCAACCCAGAATTTCATAAGCAGCCAAACTAAGCTTCATAAGTGAAGGAGAAATAAAATCCTTGACAGACAAGCAAATGCTGAGGGATGTTGTCACTACCAGGCCTGCCTTACAAGAGCTCCTGAAGTAAGCATTAAATATGGAAAGGAAAAACTGGTACCAGCCACTGCACAAACAAACCAAAATGTAAAGACCATTGACACTATAAAGAAACTGCATCAACTAATGGGCAAAACAATCAGCTAGCATCATGACGACAGGATCAAATTCGTACATAACAATATTAACCTTAAATGTAAATGGGAAAAATGCCTGAATTAAAAGACACAGACTGGCAAATTGGATAGAGTCAAGACCCACCAGTGTGCTGTATTCAGAAGACCCATCTCATGTGCAAAGACATACATAGGCTCAAAATAAAGGGATGGAGAATATTTACCAAGCAAATGGAAAGAAAAAAGCAGGGGTTGCAATCCTAGTCTCTGATAAAATAGACTTTAAACCAACAAAGATCAAAAAAAGACAAAGAAGGGGTTGGGCGCAGTGACTCACGCCTGTGATCCCAGTACTTTGGTAGGCTGAGGCAGGTGGATCACGAGATCAGGAGATCGAGACCATCCTGGCTAACACATGAAACCCTGTCTCTACTAAAAAATACAAAAAATTAGCCAGGCATGGTGGCGGGCACCTGTAGTCCCAGCTACTTGGGAGGCTGAGGCAGGAGAATGGCATGAACCCCGGGAGGTGGAGCTTGCAGTGAGCCAAAATCGCGCTGCTGCACTCCAGCCTGGGCAACAGAGTGAGACTCCATCTCAAAAAAAAAAAAAAAAAAAGAGAAAATGAAAAAAGACAAAGAAGAAGGGCATTACCTAATGGTAAAGGGATCAATGCAACAAGAAGACCTAACTATCCTAAATATATATGCACCCAATACAGGAGCACCCAGATTCATAAAGCAAGTTTTTAGAGAGCTACAAAGAGATTTAGACTCCCACACAATAATAGTGGGAGACTTTAACACCCCACTATCAATATTAGATCAATGAGACAGAGAATTAACAAGGATATTCAGGAATTGAACTCAGCTCTGGACAAAGCAGACCTGATAGACATTTACAGAACTCTCCACCCCAAATCAACAGAATAAACATTCTTCTCAGCACCACATTGCATGTATTTTACAATTGACCACATAATTGGAAGTAAAACACTCCTTAGCAAATGCAAAAGAATGGAAATCGTAGCAAACAATCTCTCAGACCACAATGCAATCAAATTAGAACTCAGGATTAAGAAACTCACTCAAAACCACACAACTACATGGAAACTGAACAACCTGCTCCTGAATGACTCCTGGGTAGACAACAAAATTAAGGCAGAAATCAGTAAGTTCTTTGAAACCAATGAGAGCAAAGATATAACATAACGGAATCTCTAGGACACAGCTAAAGCAGTGTTTAGAGGGAAATTTATAGCACTGAATGCCCGCAGGAGAAAGTAGGAAAGATCTAAAATTGACACCCTAACATCACAATTTAAAAAACTAGAGAAGCAAGAGCAAACAAATGCAAAAGCTAGCAGAAGAAAAGAAATGACTAAGATCAGAGCAGAACTGAAGGAGAGACACAAAAAACCCTTCAAAAAATCGGTGAATCCAGGAGCTGGTTTTTTGAAAAGATTAATAGACCAGTAGCCAGACCAATAAAGAAGAAAAGAAAGAAGAATCAAATTGACACAACAAAAAATGATAAAGGGGAGATTACCACTCATCCTACAGAAATACAAACTAACATAAGAGAATACTATAAACATCTCTATGCAAATAAACTAGAAAGTTTAGGAGAAATGGATACATTCCTGGACACATACACCCTCCCAAGACTAAACCAGAAAGAAGCTGAATCCATGAATACACCAATAAAAATTTCTGAAATTGAGGCAGGAATTAATAGCCTACCAACCAACAAAAGTCCAGGACCAGACGGATTCACAACTAATTTCTACCAGAGGTACAAATAGGAGCTGGTACCATTCTGTCTGAAAATATTCCAAACAACAGAAAAAGAGGGACTCCTTCCTACTGATTTTGTGAGTCCAGCATCATCGTGATACCAAAAGCTGGCAGCGACACAACAAAAAAACAAAATTTCAGGCCAATATCCCTGATGAACATTGATGCAAAAATGCTCAATAAAATACTGGCAAATAGAATCCAGCAGCACGTTAAAAAATTTATCCACCATATCAAGTCGGCTTCATTCCTGGGATGCAAGGCTGGTTCAATATACGCAAATCAATAAATGTAATCCATCACATAAATAGAACCAATGACAAAAACCACATGATTTTCTCAATAGATGCAGAAAAGGCCATCGACAAAATTCAACACCCCTTCATGCTAGAAACACTCAATAAACTAGATATTGGTGGAACATATCTCAAAACAATAAGAGCTATTTATGACAGACCCATAACCAATATCACACTGGGCAAAAACTGGAAGCATTCCTTTTGAAAACCGGCAGAAGACAAGGATGCCCTCTCTCACCACTCCTATTCAACATAGTATTGGAAGTTCTAGCCAGGGCAAACAGGCAAGAGAAAGAAATAAAGCGTATTCAAATAGGAAGAGAGGAAGTCAAATTGTCTCTGTTTGTGGATGACATGATTGTAAATGTATATTGTATATGAGAAAATGGAGAAAACCCCATTGTCTCAGCCCAAAATCTCAAGCTGATAAGCAACTTCAGCAAAGTCTCAGGATACAAAATCAATATGCAAAAATCACAAGCTTTCCTGTACATCAACAATAGACGAACAGAGAGCCAAATCATGAGCAAACTCCCATTCAAAATTGCTACAAAGAGAATAAAATACCTAGGAATACAACTCACAAGGGATGTGAAGGACCTCTTCAAGGAGAACTACAAACCACTGCTTAAAGAAATAACAGAGGTTACAAACAACTGGAAAAACATTTCGTGCTCATGGATAGGAAGAATCAATATCGTGAAAATGGCCATATTGCCCAAAGTAATTTATAGATTCAATTCTATTCCCATCAAGCTACCGTTGACTTTCTTCACAGAATTGATAAAACTGATTAAAATTTCATATTGAACCAGAAAGCCCATGTAGCCAAGAAAATCCTAAGCAAAAAGAACAAAGCTGGAGGCATCATGATACCTGACTTCAATCTATACTATAAGGCTACAGTAACAAAGGCAGCATGGTACTGCTACCAAAACATATAGACCAATGGAACAGAATAGAGGCCTCAGAGATAACACCACCGCTCTACAACCATCTGATCTTTGACAAACCTAATAAAAACAAGCAATGGGGAAAGGATTCCCTATTTAATAAATGGTATTGGGAAAACTGGCTAGCCATATGCAGAAAACTGAAATTGGACCCCTTCCTTATACCTTATTCAAAAATTAACTGAAGATGGATTAAAGATTTAAACATTAATACCTAAAGCCAGAAAAACCCTAGAAGAAAGCCTAGGCAATACTATTCAGGACATAGGCATGGGCAAAGACTTCATGACTAAAACACCAAAAGCAATGGCAAGAAAAGCCAATATTGACAAATGGGATCTAATTAAACGAAAGAGCTTCTGCACAGCAAAAGAAACTATCATCAGAGTGAACAGGCAACCTACAGAATGGGAGAAAATTTTTGCAATCTATCCATCTGACAAAGTGCTAATATCCAGAATCTACAAAGAACTTAAATTTACAAGAGAAAAAAAAACATCAAAAGTGGGCAAAGGATATGAACAGATACTTTTCAAAATAAGACATTTATGTGGCCAATAAACATAAGAAAAAAAAGCTTATCATCACTGGTCATTAGAGAAATGCAAATCAAAACCACAATGAGAATGGCGAGCATTAAAACGTCAGGAAACAACAGATGCTGGAGAAGATGTGGAGAAACAGGAATGCTTTTACACTGTTTGTGGGAGTGTAAGTTAGTTCAACCATTGTGGAAAACAGTGTGGCGATTCCTCAAGGATCTAAAACTAGAAATAGCATTTGACCCAGCAATCCCATTACTGTGTATATATCCAAAGGATTATAAATTATTCTGCTATGAAGACACATGCACACATATATTTGTTGCAGCACCTTTCACAATAGCAAAGACTTGGAACCAACCCAAATGCCCATCAATGATAGACTGGATAAAGAATATGTGGTGCATATACACCATGGAATACTGTGCAGCCATAAGAAAGAATGAGTTCATGTCCTTTGCAGGGACATAAATGAAGCTGGAAACCATCATTCTCAGCAAACTAATACAGGGACAGAAAACCAAATACCACATGTTCTCATAAGTGGGAGTTGAACAATGAGAACATATGGGAACAGGGAGGGGAACATCACACACCACCAGGGCCTGTTGGGGGGTTGGGGTGAAGGGGAGGGATAGCTTTAGGAGAAATACCTAATGTAACTGATGGGTTGATGGGTGCAGCAAACCACCGTGGCACATATATACCTATGTAACGAACTTGCACATTCTGCACATGTATCCCAGAACTTGTAATAAAAATAAAAAGTATTACAGGAGTGTGTAAAGTAATTTTTTAGATTTTGTGATGTTAGTGATAATTGTCAGCTTTTTAAATAAAAGGACTTTCATCATCTGTTGTATGCTTGGTTTTTTAATGTGTTCTGCTGTATTTTCTATAAATAAAATTTAGCAATGTTATTAAAAAAGTAGTTTTTTATTAATAACCTCAAAAGGCATTATATGTTTCTCAATCACTAAAACACCAGCTAGGTTTAGTAGACTCTGCAAAAGCAGAGTGTAGACAAATGTATTTTGTATCATTTTGAAGAAAAAGATCTAAAGTAAAATAGTGTTTTCTATAGCACTTTCAGCCCCAAAATTAAAGAGAATGTCCTATCACTGGAATGACTCTTCAGTTGAGTGATTACCTACGGAGAAGAGTGTGGATAAGACTTAATGGTGTGCACTTGGAGCTAGGCAATTGTGTAGTAATATTGTAAGCATGCAGGAAGAAACTTGGAGGCCAATTATCTGGTTTAGATCTTCGTTCTGTGACCAATTAGCACTGTGACTGTGGGCAAGTTTCCTAAAACTTTTCGGGCTTTACTTTCCACATCTTTGAAATTGGAATAAAAACAGCACTTTCCATAGGGTTTGTTGTATTAAATGTTAAACTTGTAAAGTGTCTAGCAAAATATAAGGGCTACAGAAATACTATCTATGATCATTATTATTAGGATGTGAACATAGATCTTATCAGAGTATACGAAGGTGAAGCCATAAGATTTGAGAGGGTATCCTAGGCCAACTTGTGAAGAGTGGAGAAAATAACCGAGGACAGAGTCCTAACGAATCCAGCATTTAAGGGAAAAGTAGAGGAATGAGGACATGCTAAGTAGCCATACACATAGGAAGAAAATCAGGCAAATATGATATTGTAGAAACAAAGGAAAAGAAGAGATCAAGAAAAAACAATTGGTTAACATTACCAAATACCAAAAAAAAAAAAAAAAAAAAAAAAAACCAGTTTGCAGCATTTCATAATGCCACATGCCACCATTAGGTTATAATCTATATAGATAGACTTCTCTGTCTAATGTTCATATCTTATAAGGTGAGTGGTGTTCTTAAAGTTGGCTGGTGCAAAGAGGATTCTCTAATTTCCAAAAGGTGCCAGGTAAGGTTAGTGAAAGATAAAGCATTTGCTTAAGTAGGAAAGTTGTAGCTAAGTAGAAAAGTGGTAACCTGTGACCAGAACTGTTACAGTGTAGTTGTTAGGGAGAAACCAAATAGCAGGAAGTAATAGGCTAAGAGCTGGAAAACTGTAGAACAATGATGGTATTTGTGGAGGAGGGGAGGAAGGCATGCAGCTGACAAGTGTGGATCTGTGTTGTTTTAAGATGGGAAAACATGCTAATGGTAAAGAGACACTAAGAAGGTGGCAATGTGGGGATAGAGAGGGGCTTGTGTAAGGATAGCTCGCAGGTTAGGATACAGTCCCTGGTGAGCCTGAAAGAGGCAGACTGCTGGGTTATAACAGAATGCAAGGAGAAAAGACTAAGTTCTTATGCAGCTACTTTGTAACTTTGGTACAAAACTTTGGTGGCTAACACTGTCTTGAAATAAAGATGTACATTTTAAGGAGAACTATATAAACCCAGTCTCCAAGTAAGAAGTATTATACGTACTTTGGAGTAAAATTTGATAGCTATGGAGGCAATCAATCTTTTTTTTTTTTTTGAGACGGAGTTTCTCTCTTATTGCCCAGGCTGAAGTGCAATGGTGGGATCTCGGCTCACCACAACCTCTATCTCCTGGTTTAAGCAATTCTCCTGCCTCAGCCTCCTGAGTAGCTAGGATTACTGGTGTGTGCCCAGCTAATTTTGTGTTTTTAGTAAGGATGGGGTTTCTCCATGTTGGTCAGGCTGGTCTCGAACTCCCGACCTCAGGTGAACCGCCTACCTCGGCCTCCCAAAGTGCTGAGATTACAGGTGCGAGCCACTGCGCCCAGCCGAGGCAATCAATCTTGGACCCATTCAATAGGAATTACTTATTTAAAAAATAGGATCCCATGGTTTAGCATTCCAATGGAACCCTGTAAGTACCCAGGACCAACGATGATGAAGCTTTGGTCTGGTGGCATTGATGAGTGTCCCAAGGAGGCAAAAGTCTGTTTTACTAAACAAGTCTTGATTAGAGTCTTGAAAATAATGCCAAAAGTGATACTGTAGAGCTGTCAACTCTTTTTTTCCTTGAATAAAAATGATCTTCAAATGTTAGGAAAAATATTCAGAAAGTACTTACCTCTTCATCTGTATATCTGTAGTACCAAAAACTCCTTTAAATACCTTCCTACAAAAAAAATCAGTTTTTCTTAATAGACCTATTTTTATGTGTTTTTCCTCTGTTTGATGATAAACAGAGAAGATAAACTTTATTACCATGTTTATTTCCATTATGAATTATGAAATATGTGATACAGACAAACCAGAACTTTTTATACTAAATGAAGTCAACTTGAAAACTAACAGAAACTAGATATCAAATATAATTCTACCTTGTATTTATACTGTTATGTATATTCCAAGGAGCTAGGATCTCTTCAGTAATTAAATATCCCACATATAACAAAAGAAACTGGTACTCTTTTTAGTTATGTTTAATGATTCAGAAGTTACTCTAACTTCAAAACAACTTAATGTAACCCAGTGATTTATAGAAAACACCAACATGGTGGAGTTTTACTGGATGGTTATTTTTTAGTATCTTTGCATTTATGCATTCTTTTCTATAGGGCCTCATAACAAGAAATTTTATCATGTCTATTCTGCATAAAAGTTGGTTTTTCTTTGCCAGCAAATCACTTATAAACATAAAACAGAAAGCTAACTTTTTACGATCAGTTTAATTAAGTTTGGTATCCAAAGGTTTTTTTTTTTTTTTTTTTTTTTTTAGTTCAGAAGATATTTGTCATTATAAAAATTAATATTTGCTAGTTTTAAAAGGTCTGCCTTGAGGATCTATTGAAATAGGATAAAAATATAGTATTTCTAGGAATACACAAAGCTTTGTACTTTTCTCATGCCTCATACTGTACTAGTTAGGGAAAGAGCTAATCATACTGTACTAGTTAGGGGAAAGAGCTAATCTCTAACAAGGAGATTACAACATGCAGTGGTTCAGACAAGATAGATGTTTATTTCTGTCTTTGGTGACAGTCAAGGTAGACTGTCCAGGGCAATTAGGAGTTCTTCTTCATGCAGCAGTGGCTCTCTCAATTTTTTTTTTTTTTTTTTTTGGAGACAGTCTTGCTCTCTCGCCCAGGCTGGAGTGCAGTGGCACGATCTCAGCTCACTACAACCTCCACCTCCTGGGTTCAAGCAGTTCTCATACCTCGGCCTCCCAAGTAGCTGGAATTACAGGCGCCTGCCACCACACCTGGCTAATTTGTGTATTTTTAGTAGAGACAAGATTTCACCATCTTGGCCAGGCTGGTCCCAAACTCCTGACCTTTGGTGATCAGCCCACCTTGGCCTCCCAAAGTGCTGGGATTACAGCTGTGAGCCACTGCACCCGGCCACTCTCCCAATTTTTAATGCATAACTTGCAAAGTCATTGGTTGTAACCACTCTAAGTGGTGGTGAAAAGAACAGAAGCCGTGGCCATGGATATCTTCTTAGGCAAGTTAAATAGAAATTGTTACGTATTTTATGGAAATCAGTTCAGTTTATAGATTGCAAAATAAGTATTGCTAAAAAACAAATAAAAACAAAACACAAAATTAAAAAAAAGAAGTTAGTCACATAATTCTTGCTTGGATTCTATGAGCAATGAGGGATTAATTACATGACCACACTTGTGCCAAAGGCGACTGGGAAACCCAATTCCTAGCCAGCAGTCATGTCTCAACCACGCTTTACTGTTACGGAGAAGGGTGAAGAAAAGTCTTTAGCTGATAGCTAACAAATGTCAGCATGGATACTAATGGATATATAAGGAAAGCTATACTGTTTTAAGAGTATTTTTATACCCATTAAGATATTTTTGAAAAGTAAAATTTTGGGTTGTCACATTAATATTTTACTAGTTTACTCTGTGCGATTGTAGATTCAATTACAATACATGAAGTTCATGTAACATCTTTTAGATATAAAAAACATCTCTTAAAGGAGAGAATGCTAGTATAAAATTGTGTAAAAGACCAGTGGGTAGAAAATTTCCACCTGTCCCTGTTCTATTAATATTTCCTAATATCTTGAGTTATTTTCCTAAAGTAACTTTATTCCATTTAGAAATTTCATTAGAAATTTATTCATAAGTATTTGCTGCTCCATACTGTGTTTGGATTTGGGGTTCCTACTCCCTAGAAACAGAATTCAGAAGGGGAAATGTATGTAATGACAATAATGTATAATATATGAAATAAAAGGGTGGTACAAAGGAAAAATATTTTAGAGAAGGCCTCATAAAATAGGTGATTCCTACTCTGGGATGTAAAGAATGAATAGAATTATCTACATTTGGCCAGGCGTGGTGGCTCCCCCCTGTAATCTCAGCACTTTGGGAGCCCGAAGTGGGCAGATCACGAGGTCAGGAGATAGAGATGAGCCTGGCCAACATGGTCAAACCCCATCTCTACTAAAATATTAAAAAAAAATAAAAGAAGCCAGGCGTGGTGGCACGCGCCTGTAATCCCAGCTACTCAGGAGACTGAGGCAGGGGAATGGCTTGAACCCGAGGTGGAGGATTCAGCGAGCCAAGATCGCGCTACTCTACTCCAGCAAGGCGACAGGGCGGGACTTGGTCTCAAAAACAAAACAAAAACAAAACCAAAAAAAGGAAAGAAATATCTACATTTACAAAAAGGGAAATCAGAAAGACACAACAGGAAGCAAGTATGGTATGTTCAAGGGCATGGGGAACTGCAAATTAGTTGATTTAAGTCGAGTGAGGGACAGAGATAGGGCAAAATGTTAAGGTAGACCTTGGTGCTTTGCTGGCAAGTCAGCAGGACCTATTTGGCTGTTTAAAACCCCCGGAGTAGGTGAAGGTATTTCTGGGATGTATGTCGCTATGGAAAAGTCCTTGCAAATGGAATTATACAATAGTCCCTTTTTTGGTAGCTTTTAAACATAAGGCATATCATTATTAAAAAAATACTAGCTGATTTATTAACCTCAAAATATGAAATTCAAATTTCAGGGTACAATAATTTTTATGCAATTGTAGTAGCTCAAAATTGTGAAACAATAGTATACTTTTCCTTATAATCGCATAAAATTTCGGTCGTTTTAATATGCATTATGTCTTACATCTGTTTTTCTTAAATAATAAACACAAAACAATACAAATAGCATCCATCCCTTTTCTATTTTATTTTTTGAGACAGGGTTTTGTTCTGTCACCCAGGCTGGAGTACAGCGGTATGAACATGGCTGACTGTAGCCTTGACCTCCTATGCTTAAGTGATCCTCCTGCTTCAGTTCCTGTGTAACTTTTTTTTTTAGAGACTGGGTCTCACTTTCTTGCATAGGCTAGTTTTGAACTACTCAACTTAAGAGATTTTCCTGCCTCAGCCTCCCAAAGTGCTGAGATTACAGGCATAAGCCACCACACCGAGCCTTCTTTATTTTATTTTTTGCATCCTCTTTCAGTTAGTCAATAAAATGAGTTTAAAGACTACATTGTATAACTTGGTACAATATTTGCTAATACAATGATCTAAAATATTCTGCTTTATTCTAAGCCATGTAAAACCATAAAGTGGTTTTCACATAACATTTTAGAAATGTTTTAGAAATCCAATAAACTTTTTGGAGTGAAGTTGTAGGTAATAGGGTAGACAGTGAAGTAGGAGGATCAAACCTGAGAATAATGAGATCAGATTCGCTTTGTAGAAAGATCCCTTTCAGAGCAGCTTGGTGGATGAATTGGACAAATATGGGAGTAGAAATGCAAGCAAAAAGGAAGCAAGGTGAGAGACGACTTGAGCTTGAGACTTGGCTGGGATGATGAGTAGGGAAGCACAAGGTGGATTTCAAACATAGTGATAGAATTGACAGGTCTTAGAGAGTGAGGCCAAAGGAGGGTAGGAACCTGGAATTACTCTGGTTTCAAGCTTGCAGTCTGCATAAGTGGTGGTGATGTCAAGTAGAGTGGGGACTGGGAGAGAGGGAGCAGCTTTAGAAGAGGGAGCTGGAACATGTGTTTTGGTTTAGAAATTTAATATTTCACTAATATAATTGCAATAACGTTTGGGATGACTTGGATTTATCCTAATAAATACGGACTTGTTGCAGAATCATATTGTTTCCATATGAGAACCTTCTCCCAGCTCTCAGATGTCTTTCCAGGTACTTTCTTTAACTCCAGTTGCTTATCTTCCTCACTTTTGTTTCTCCAAATCAGGATAGCAATAAGCTTATGAATTTCATTTTTCAGCTCTTCAGGGCAAAAAAAAAAAAAAGTGCAGCATTTGTGTTCTGAAAGATTTCCCAATGCCTCAAAAACACAATAAATATTTCTTCTCCTTCTGTAAAACTTCCTGCAATTTACTTTGAAGTCTTTGTTACCAAAGGAATTAAGTTAAGTACTTTCTTCAGGCCATTAGATTGGGAGTAAAACAGCAACAACCACCACCAAAAAAAACTTGTATGTTATTGCTGGTAACATGCTTTGCTGTGTTAGGCAAAAGATGTCACCTCTTTGTAGCTGTATTTTGCTATTTTATTGAATCAAAATTTTCCTGGGGTTGTTGGCTTGATTTCAGTTAATCTATGAGCCCCCTAAAATATTATGAAAAATAGTCTCTACTAATGCAAGTACTCTTCCACAAGTACTCTTGACAGCTTTCAGCAGATTCTTAGGGTTATGGTACTCCCAAAAGATTTTTTAAGAAACGTTATTATGATCATTTTAACAAGAAGACTGGATTTCTTGCCATGAATTTTGATGGAGGTGAAAATATTCAGCATAACATAGAATGGAATTTTCTTAGATGTAGACGTATTATTTTACAAATTCGTTCATAGGTTGTGCCTTGTCTTTTAGTTTTTCTCTGATCTTCCAAGATGCCATTGATAAAATTCCAGCATCTGGTCCCTGTGGGAGAGGCAGGCATAGGAGCAAAGTTACAGAGATGTCACCAGAGGGAAATTCTGAGTGTGGTCAAAATTTCTGCCACCTGACCCTTAAGACTAGAAGCCTATATCGATTTTCTTCCCTTTACTCATGAACACCATCAGAAAGGACGTTAACCCCTTGGCATAGCCCTTTGAAAAAGCTGCCAATATCTGTACAGACACAAAAATTGACTGCAAAGTACAAGTGTGGCCAAAACTTGGGAAAGTCTTGGCTAAAATAGAACAGTGACAGTTATTAGCTAAAGCAAGTGAAATAAAATGAGTGTTGCCCCTAGAACTATTTTTAGGTCTGAACCTTGACCAGTTACCCAAACACACTTCTTAAGATTCTAGATAGTGTAATTAAATAGCATTTTTTTTTTTTTTTTGCTTTTGAATAACTCAGTAAGTCTATACAGGGTTTAGCTGCATTTGTATTGGCTTAATATAAAAAAAAATGATGTAGTCCTCATGAAATGTATCCAGTATCCATATTGGCCTTAATCATGTTTGTTTATGCTACCCCCTCCTGTTCACTTCCCCTTATATCCCTGCCATATCCTGGATAGCAGTGCTTCCCAAACTGAGATTAAGGAACCCTTGTTTGTTGTATTTGAAAGTTTCCCTCTATTATTGTGTTTCTTTTGTTCATACCTAGTAAGCAGCTTGTACAGTTGACCCTTGAATAATGTGGGAATTGATGTGCCGACACACTGCACAGTTAAAACGCCACATAAAACTTTGGACTCCCCCAAAACTTGACTACTAATAGCATAATGTTGAATGGAAGCCTTATTGGTAACACAAACAGTCCATTAATGGATATTTTGTATGTTATGTGTGTCATATACTATATTTTTATAATAATGTAAGTTAAAGAAAATGTTATTAAGAAAATCACAAGGAAGAGAAAATATATGTAGTATTTCTCAAGTGGAAGCAGAGCATGATAAAGATCTTCATCCTCATCGTCTTCATGCTGAGCAGGCAGAAGAGGAGAGTTGATCTTTCTGTGTCAGGTGGCAGGGGTGGAAAGGGAGGCAAGAGAGGCAAGTTCACTCAGTGTAACTTGTATTGAAAAAACATCCTTGGATAAGTGGACCTGCATAGACTTATGTTGTCCATGAGTTAACTGTAAATAAGACCCGCCAGAGTTAATGTCTGAACCAGTGTGTAGCCTGTTCAGTGATGTCATTTCCCCTTGAATATGGGGGGAATATGATATGCAGAAATTTTTGCACCTCTAAAGCAAGACAATTTATGTTTGTAGACTATTTATGGCACTGACAGCTGGCCCACAGCTATAGAAAAAGAAATAGAACAATAGACACTACACAAAGTGGCAGTACTGATGTATTCAAATGTAATAAAGACTAATCTTGAGGACTGGGGTGGCGGCTCACTCCTGTAATCCTAGCACTTTGGGAGGCCAAGGCAGGTGGATCATTTGAGGTCAGGAGTTCAAGACCAGCCT
This sequence comes from Macaca nemestrina, assembly GCF_043159975.1. Lineage (NCBI taxonomy): Eukaryota > Metazoa > Chordata > Mammalia > Primates > Cercopithecidae > Macaca > Macaca nemestrina. The sequence goes on along the minus strand of NC_092128.1, from coordinate 86,917,840 downwards.
GACCAACATGGTGAAACCCCGTCTCTACTAAAAATACAAAAAAAAAAAAAAAAAAGCCGGGTGTTGTGGCGCATGTCCCAGCTACTCAGGAGGCTAAGGGTGGAGAATTGCTTGAACCCGGGGGATGGAGGTTGCGGTGAGCTGAGATTGCACCACTGCACTCCAGCCTGGGCAGCAGAGTGAGACTCCGTCAAAAAAAAAAAAAAAAAAAAAAAAGACTTATCTTGAATATTGATTATATTTTTGTCAAACTCTGAAGATTGAATCACCTGTAAAATAAAATTAATAGTATTTAAAAGCATTAATCAAGGGTAACTATTAGAAAGACTCATGTTTTGTTGTACAGTCAAGAACAAGAAAAGATCAAATATAGACATTAGTTTAACAGTGATTACTTTTATAACTAATACTTGGGCACACATTTTTTATCTTACAATTGTGTAACAGAAGTTTAGTTTTATTACTCTGAGTATATATGATATACTCTTCTCCATAAGCATTTCCTCACATTTAACATATAATTCATGAGGGAAATCAAGTCCTTAAAATGTACCCGGTGTTCCTCATAAGTGGGAGTTGAACAATGAGAGCACATGGACACAGAGAGGGGAACACACACACCAGGGTCTGTTGGGGGGTTGGAGGTGAGGTAGGGAACTTAGAGGACAGGGCAACAGGTGTAGCAAACCACCACGGCACACATCTACCTTCGTAACAAACCTGCATGCCCTGCACATGTATCCTGTTTTTTTTTTTTTTTTTTTTTTAATGAAGAAATAACAAAAAATGAAAACTTACCCAGTGTTCAATAAATGTGTTTATGTCTGAATTTCTTGAAAGAAAAACTGAGTTTTTATTTACCACATTACAAGGAGTGGGAGGCAGGCCACAACCCCTGCTAACATCAAGTTATTTACTTAATACTGCTGCCTATTAGTAGTTTACTTGACCATATGAAATGACCTGAGAGCCACAAGTCACTACAAACAATTTATTCAATGAAAGGCTTTCCTGATACAGTTGTTTCTAATGAAAATCTATAATTGTAGTTTTGGATTAAGTAGTTAAATGTCTAATGGTCTGCTACATAAAACACAAAACAATTTATTTTCATTAAAAAATTAAAATACAACACTTGATTCTACCTTTCCTAAAGTTTATCTCAAGAGGAGAGGTAGAAAGATAATGCTACTTATGATTAAAAAAAAGTGAACAGTTTAGTTTTCTAAAGAAAAATTACTCTCACAGGAGTTTAGATTCCTTCTTTGTAAAATGGACCTCGTGATACCAGTGACACAAGATTATTTGAGATATTAAGTTAATGTGAAACATTTTGTGTAATATCTGCCTGATTCATGTGATATATTGAAAAAAAATTAGGTCACTTCATGTGAGAAAACTATAGGAAATAGGACTTGGTAAATGTTTATGTTTATATGTTTACCTGCAGTTTGCTTTGCTTTGTTCAGTAAATATCTTCTGAGAGTTAGCTCAAGCTTTTCAATTAAAAATATTTAATAAATTATTTATACCAGGGAAGCAAGCCTTTTTTCTACAAGGTAATATTGTAAATAATTTAGAGTTCATAGGCTACTGATAGTCTCTCACGTATTCTTATTTCCCTTTTTAAAAAACCTTTTAGAAATGTGAAAACTGTTGTTAGCTCATGAGCTGAATAAAAATAGGCCACAGGGAAAGCTTGGCTCACAGATTGTGGTTTGTTGACCCTTGATTTATGTTGATGTCATAATAGTTTAAATACCTCATAGGTAATTTATACATAAATTTTGAAAAGAAATTGGCAGTGAGTCTTTCTGATAGGGTAATAATCTTTAATTTTTTCCCAATTTGATAAGGCAAAATTGACATTGTTAGTTTTATGTAAATCTAAGCATAAATGAAAGACAAGCTGTGAGCAACATGCTCCTTTGCCCTAAAAGTTGGAATTCCAAATATAGAAAATCCCAAATATTCATTTTTTATTAAGAATATCACAATTAGACTAATCATAATATATGCAGAGTAAAATTTATGCTGAACAACATACAACATTGGCTTTCTTTCTGGAAAATACATTGAGCCCCCTAAGAAGTGCACGTTAGAAACTAAAAACTCATATAAGAGAAAAATAGAACAAATTCACATTTCTGAAGATATTTTGAGAACTTTATATATTACAAGATCTTTGAGTTTGTTGTATTGGTGCTACAGAAAAAAAGTCCTGTTTTACATTGTGAACCACTTAAAGGCTTTGGAAATAATTTTAAAATCATATTCATAACTTTAAACCAAGACCATGCCTTTCATGTTGAAATACTAAGGGCAGAATCAGTGTATAATTGTTTTATTAGACGAACTGTAAAAAGAAAAGCAGTGGTAAAGTATTTTCTGTTGTTTTAACTTCAGTTTCACAACATTTCAGTCCTAGTACTAATTCATTTAATCAATATTTATGGAAAATAATAATTAGCAGAAAATCTTTTAAACAATGGGAATGCCACTTTTAATTCACAGTAAGGCAAAAGAAGTATTCGTCCAATAGAAGTCCCAGTGTAACATTTTTCTACCCTCACTGGGAGGTAGTTATCATTTTTTTTGAGTGTATTATAATTCAAATGGAAAATTACTGTTTTTTTCTATTAAAATAAAGTCAAGTTTATCTTATATAACTTTTAAATTTATATAAAGTATATTTTATAATACTTTGTACACATTTAATGTACATCAAATTAACATCTCAGGTATTTGTTACTTTGATTTTATTCCCAGTTGTATCTTGATTATGAAACACCTACCTACTTATACATACAATACTAGAATTACATGGTATCACATTTCCATCATATTTTCTTACACTTTTAAAATGCAGAGCTTCTTTTCTATTACCACATTCACATTGATTATATATAATCATTCTTTATTTGTGATGATTTAAAAATTATTTATGGAGGAATGGAACATAGATTATTTGCCATTTTGAATTTCTTGAGAACCTCAAATGTTTGAAGAATATTTCATGAAATTTTGGAGTGAATTTTTTTATTTGCTCACAATGTTTTCAGTCAGGGATAACTTTATTGTGTATAATTTGCACATAGTTTTAACCTAAGACATAGTATATTGTAATTTCCCACAATATTTAGTAGTATTTTTCTAGGAAAATTACTTTGAAAATGTTTTATTTTATGCTTTTCTTAAAATGGAGTCTTTAAAATAATCTAATATATGGTAAACTAGAAGATCAGACAATATGTACAATATTTTTTCAATTTGTAAAGAATGTACATGAATGTAAATATGTAAATAGAAAGCATATGGCAGAAATACACTTCAAAATGTCTAGGAAGAAGATAATCAATTTTTAAAAAATATATATTTTAGAATGTTTTTCTACCCATCTACAATGAATGTTTTGGAATTAGGAATATATATAACCATTGAGATGGGCATAATAACTCTAGTGTTATCTTCTGACTGTAGCAAGGAACAAGGCAAGATAGTATTTCTGCTCCTCTGTGAGCAGAGTGCCTTTGTTTACTATTGCTTGAAAAAACAAATCATCACAACCTACATTTCCTTTATATGATTATCTCAAGTTTGAGCCTGAGGCCAGTTTTGATTAAGTACTTTTTCTATTCAATAGATTTTGCTAAATTGATGATTTCAGGTGATGGTTTCTAGTTTGAAGCTCCTTTGTCTTATGTTTGTTATTAACTGAAATATTACCTGCCTTAGAAGAGGCAACACACTAATGAATAATGATTTATTATCTTTGACTCATTTAGTCATTGAGGTACACAGTTCCCACCTCATCTACATTGTCTCATTTTATCAGTCTACCAGTGAACCCTACTGGTTTGTTAACAAAATTCTGACAAAGAATTTGATTTTTTGATTAGTGACAACAAAACAGGCATGCTATGGTTTGAGATTAGTCCATGAAGGCCCTACCCTTGTGAATGGGTTAATGCCATTTGCCAGAGTGGGTTTATTATCTGGAGAGTGGGTTTCTTATAAAAAGGACTCGTTTGGTATCCCACTCTGTTACTTGTCCTCCTGCCATAGGATGACACAGCAAAAAGACCCTTGCCAGTTGCTGGCACCTCGATATTGGACTTTCCAGCCCCTAGGACTGAAATAATTTTTTATTTGTAAATTACCCAGTCTCTGGTATTCTGTTAAGCAGCACAGAATGGACTAAGACAAGGAACCTTTCAAATTTTCTTATAGCAGATGGTGCTCAGTAGATGTTGCTGACTTACAGGCTTAAGTCTTACTCATTTTTTTCTTGTATGGTGGTAGTGTTTTTAAATTCTAAAAATAGCAAAATAGCATAGTTTCCTATTTTATATCATGTTTTTGATGTGAGATGAAAACAATCATTAAAAAGCCATGTTTCATATTTTCAAAGTGTCATGGGTTTCTTTCAAATTCAGTCCTATCATTTAGCATCCTCAAAATGATGATTTATCCCCAGAATCCCTTTAACATTCTCCAATGCACAGCTGTTTGGTTAATGTTGAGGATATCTATCCTTCTTAATAAGACAAGGAACTTTATATTTTAATAGTTAAAATAAGTTTTAAAAACTAGATATCAGAAAGTTGCTGATTATTCCTACATTGAGGAAAAATAAAACGAATAAACCCTGTTCCACTAAGTATTCAGTTACAGTTTTTGATAAATCTAACATTATTACAAAGGCATTTTGCTCATTTAAAATCTTTGTTTAATTATAAGAATAAAAGGGTTAAGTAATGATTTTACAAAAATACTATGACTATATAAAATGAGGAATACCGGTTTCATTGTACACACAGTGTCTCAATGAGGTTAAAAAATAAGCTGAATCTATACGGAGGTAAATGATAGTTTCTTTTCTTTTCTTTTTTTTTAGTGAGTCTCGCTCTGTCGGTCAGGCTGGAGTGCAGTGGCACGATCTCAGCTCACTGCAACCTCCGCCTCCCAAGCTCAATCAATTCTCCTGCCTCAGCCTCCCGAGTAGCTGGGATTACAGGTGCCCGCCACCATGCCCAGCTAATTTTTTGTATTGTAGTAGAGATGGGGTTTCACTGTATTGCCCAGGCTGGTTGCGAACTCCTGAGCTCAGGCAATCTTCCTGCCTCAGACTCCCAAATTGCTGGGATTACAGGCGTAAACCACCACTCCTGGCCAATAGTTTCTATCAATTATATAGATGTAATCAGAACTTAACTGTAATTTTTATGAATCAACTTGCTAGTTACCTTCTGAATTTAGAGGCATGCTATATAGTATCTCTTTAAATATAAGTGATAGTATGCTTGAATGCTAAATTTTGTAGAAATAGTACAAGATAATGGCCTTAATTTCCTCGTTTCCAATGTGTATTGTTAGAATTTCTCAGACCCTAATGAGAAATTAATGGTCATGGCAGGAAAAGGATATATATACATGTTTCCTGCCCTTTCCTTCTAGAATGCTTTTCTAGATAGTGCATTCTGTAACATTATCATGGACTTGGTCTGTCTTTCCATGCTGTGGCAGGATAGAGTAAAAATGTTTCAATGTCCTCACTATTCAAATCTGTTACATGTGAACTTGACCAAGAGGAGCCAAAACTGGCTACACATAGCTCCTCTGAAAAGTGTTTTAAAATATAGATTCCTGGCATTCATAGAATCTGAGTCAACCCAGTTCCTTCCAAAGCACTAATAACTTGGCTCATGGTGACTTGGTGAAACAAACCATATGTATATTCATACCCTACTTTTGCTTTGTAATCATACATTTATTGACTAGGATTCATGAATATTTTATTGTTGATAAAGACAAAATAAATTCAATGAAAATATAAATTACATTTCAGAGTAGAAAGCATTTTTTGTAAGTTTTTGTTGAGGTTTTATACAGTTTCTTCATTTTTAGTTGATACATAATGTACATATTTATGAGATAGAGTGATATTTTGGTACCCATATAGAATGTGTAAAGATAAAATCAGGGTAATTAGCATATCCATCAGCTCAGTCTTTTATCTATTCTTTGTGTTGGGAACATTTAAAATCTACCTAACTTTATAAATACATGCAAAAATTATAATAATGCATTCCATAATATTATCACAGATTTGTTCTGTCTTGTTGGCTGTATTTACCCTACTATAGAACTCATTCTCCCATCTAGTTGTAATTTTCTATACATTAACCATTTCCCTGTTTTCTCCTTGCCATTACCTTTCTTAGCCTCTAATAACCAAAGTTCTACTCTCTACTACTTATATGAGTTCATTTTTTTAGCTCCCACTTATGACTGAGAGCATGTAGTATTTCTTTTTTTGTGCCTGACTTATTTCACTTAATATCCTCGAGGTTCATCCATGCTTCTGCAAATGGCAGGATTTCCTTTTTTTTTTTTTTTTTTTGAGACGGAATCTCACTCTGTCGCCCAGGCTGGAGTGTGGTGGCGTGATCTCCGCTCACTGCAAGCTCCGCCTCCCAGGTTCACGCCATTCTCCTGGCTCAGCCTCCCGAGTAGCTGGGACTACAGGCGCCCGCCACCTCGCCCGGCTAATTTGTGTATTTTTAGTAGAGACAGGATTTCATCGTGTTAGCCAGGATGGTCTCGATCTCCTGACCTTATGATCCACCTGCCTCGGCCTCTCAAAGTGCTGGGATTACAGGCATGAGCCACCGCGCCGGGCCCTGATTTCAATGTTTTTCAAAGGCTGAATAGTATTCCATTGTATATACATACCACATTTTTTATCCATTCATCTGTTGATGGACATTAAGTTATTTCTACATGTTAGCTGTTGTGAATAGTGCTGCATTAAACATGGGGGTGCAGATATCTAACAATACTGATTTCCTTTCCTTTGGATAAAGAGTAGTGTGATTGCTAGTTGATATCACAGTTGTATTTTTGATTTTTTTGAGAAATTGGAGGTTGTTCTTTTAAGAGGAAAAAGTTATGTCTAATTATGCTGAAATTATTTTATGTATATGTGTAGTGTATATACATGTTTGTTTATATGTAAAACGGTTTTTAACATGCTATATAAGTTTGCATTGGGAGAAATAAGGTATGTATATAAATAACAGCTGTATGAAGCAGTTTAGGGATAGACAATAAAGGGCTGGAAGAGACTGATTATTTTAGTTTGAGGTGATTGAGAAATACTTCATGGAATAAATTTCAACATCAAATTTGTTAAGGCTGAAAAACCCGAAATACCACAAGTTATAAGAATGAGGGTGGGATCAAATCATCATTGTATTAATAAACAGGATGAAAAGCCTGACACATAGTTTGCACTAAAATATGTGTAAAATATGGATGAATGTCAAATTTTATAGGAGGTTAGGCAAGTCAGAATAAAAATGGTAGAATGCTTGGGATACCTGTTAATCTGCCTTTATTTATTGTTTGAACAAATATTTTTTGAATCCGTAGTATGCACCAAGACCTTGTGATAGGCACTGAAAATGTCAGAAATGTTTTATTTCCTGAAAGAGCTTAGAGTACAACTTACTCTAAGTAGCAAAACATCCTTTTCAGATTTTTCTTAAAAGGGAGGAAGTTCATTTACTTGAACTTATTGATTTTCTTCAATAAGTTATTCTACATATTCAACAAGGATGAGTAAGTGCATAAATGACATCAGTTATAAGAAGACTGTGCTTGGTACAGACATTCAACAAAGGATGTTTAGTGATTGATAAGTTAAACTGAAGGTATTATAACCACACATAATTATATCAGGCTACTGATGGGAGGTTTGATTTTGGGGGTTAATCCCTGGAAGTGTATAGAAGGGATAGAGGTAAAACATGTGGCCTGCATCAGGGAAATGCTTTCCTTGAAGCCAGAGATTTTGTCTCTTTGAAAGGTAAGGTGAGTGTATTAGTCCATTCTCATGCTACTAATAAAGACATACCCAAGACTGAGTTATTTATAAAAGAAAGAGGTTTAATGGACTCACAGCTCTGCAGGGCTGGGGAGACCTCACAATCATGGCGGAAGGCAAAGGAAGAACAAAGGCACAACTTACATGGCAGCAGGCAGGCAAGAGAGTTTCTGCAGAGGAACTCCCATTTTTAAAACTACCAGATCTTTTCACTTTCACCCTGAAAATGAGTTCCTAAATGAGTTTCTTGCAGGCAGCATAGAGTTTGATCTTATTTTTAAAATCTGTGTAGCCCCTATGTCTTTTGATTAGATAATTTAATCTCTTTACATTTAAAGTTGTTACAGACTGGTAGGAACTTATTACTGTGATTCATCTCTTGTTTTCTGACTTGCTTTTTAATTCCTTTGTTCCTCTCTCCCTAACTTGTTTTCCTTTGTGGTCTGATAAGTTTTTATAGTGGTTTGCTTGCCTGCCTTTCTCTGTATCTTTTGTGTGCTTATTATACATTTTATCTTTGTGATTACCATGAGGCTTACATAAAATATCTTATAGGTATAACAGTCTCTTTTAAGATAACATTTCGCTTTGGATTAATACAAAAGTTCTACACTTTTACATCCCTTCTCATGCATTTTAGTTTATTGATGTCACAGTTTATATCTTTTATATATTGCATCCATTAACAAATTATAGCTATAGTTAATTTTAATATTTTTGTTTTTAACTGTATACTATAGTTGAAAGTGATTTGTGTTACCACCATTACAATATTAGTATTCTGAGTTTGATTATATACTTATCTGTACCAGTTAGTTTTATACTGTCATTTGTTTTTATCTTGCTAACTAGTGTCTTTTGTTTCAACTTGGAGAACTCCCTTTAGCATTTCTTGTCAGGCAGGTGTCAGGCAGGTCTAGTAGTGGTGAACTTCCTCAGCTTTTATTTGTCTGGAAAGGACAAATAAAAAGATAAAGGAAAGTCTTTATCTCTCCACTCCTGAATGACAGCTTTGCTGGATATAATATTTTTGGTTGGTAGCGTTTTTTGTTGTTGTTGTTTGTTTGAGGTTTTAAAATTTGTTTTCTCAGTACTTTGATTACATTTTCCCATTTTCTCTTGGCTTGAAAGGTTTCTGCTGAGAAATCCAGTCATAGTCATTTGGATGTTTGTATTTAACAACTCACTTTTCTCTTGCTGCTTTCAAAATTCTCTCATTGTCTTTGACTTCTGACAATTTGATGGTAATGTGACTGGGTGAAAACCTCTTAATTCCTCTTACTTGAGGTTCTTTGTACATTGAAGAGCTGGATGTTCAATTCCCTTCCCAGACATTGGGAGTTTTCTGTCATTATTTCTTTGAAAAAGCTTATTGCCGTTTCTCATTCTCTGCTTCTTTTGGTGCTCCCATAATGAATATGTTGCTTAATTTGATGCTGTTTCATTAATTAAATTGGATTTTTTCCATCTTTTTCTTTTCTTTTTTTCCTGTGAGTAATTTCAAATGACTTGTCTTTGAGCTCACTGATTATTTCTTCTGCTTGAGTCTGCTGTTAAAGATCTCTATTTGTTTATTTCAGGGATTATATTCTTCAGCTACAGGGTTTCTGGTTTTTTTTAATGATTGTTTTTATTTATAAGTTAAACTTCTAATTTTTCTCATATATTGTTTTCCTGGTTTTATTAAGTTGTTTATCCACATTCTCTTGTAGCTTATTGAGCTTTTTAAAGATTTTGAATTCTTTGTCAAGCCATTCATGATTGTTCATCTCCTTATTATTGGTTACTGAAGGTTTATTAGTTTCTTTTGATAGTGTCATATTTGCCTCATTCTTCATGTTTTGTATAACCTTGCATTGGTGTTTGTGCTTGTGAAACAGAAGACTCCTCTTTCATTTTTTTATAGACTGTTTTCAGTGGGTACAGACCTTCTTTAACCTGATAGGACTGTTTCTGGAATTGTACTTGGGTGAGATGGAGTGGGGTCCTATGGTTGTGCCAAGATCCTCACTCATATCCGCAGTGTCAGGCCTATTACTAGGGGCACAGATTAGTGTAGCTTCCTTCAGGTTTCTGAGCATGTGTCTGCCAGGGCATGTCCCCAAACAGGTAGAACTGCTTCCAGATTATGGTAGCACAGGGATGGAGCGTAAGTCACTATGCTGCTTCAGGGACAGCAGTCAGGTCTGAGGTTCATAGGCCAAATCCTGGGGCACTTATGGTTTTGACTTCTGCTGGATAACTGGGTGAGCACAACAGCCTCCTGGCCAAGATAAGCCTGGAGCCTTGTGCTGCTTCAGAGGTTAAAGTTGGATCTGAGATTGGTACATCTGTGACCTGGAATGCCTATAGGTATGACTGCCGAGTCTGTCCCACAGAGTCTGGCCTAGCAACAGATGAAAGAAGTACACTGACACAGGTATTTTACCTGACAATGCAGGTAGGGGACCATACTGCTCAGGTCTACACTGCCGACGGGAGAATCCAGCAGCCACTGAGAGAGTGCAGCTGCTGAGAATGCAGCAACCAAGAGTGCAGCCCCCATAAGCCTGCCCCGCTCACATTTATTTAGTACAGATTTAATGACAAAGGCTTGGAGCAAACACAATTTGTGGGAAATAAAACATTGTTGACCACTCCCCCACCACGTCACTGCCCTCCGCCCCTCCCTGCCCCCTGCACAGTAGAGAAGTCCTGTGTGTGAGTGATCAAAGGCCAGTTTTAGGACAACTTGAGTAAACAAGCTATTTAGATAAACTCCTCTGCATTCCATTGTACCTATACCCTAAGCCCCAGGGTAAGAACAGCGGCCTTCAGCTCATCCTTCCTCAAAGCTTTGCAAAACCTTCTGGCCTTCCAAGAAGGCTGGCATCTTTCCCTGAAACTTTTTCTTACAACTTTTCCCACCACTCTGACTGAACTCCTGCATATGACTTCTCCCAGCCCCCTTGGGCATGTCTCTAGACAGGTAGGACTGCCTTCGGCTGAAGTAGAATGGAGTTAGAAGTCAGGTCACAGTACTGCTTCAGGAACTTCAGTTGGGCCTAAGGTTGGCAGGCTCTGTTACTGTGGGCATGAATGGGCATGGCTTATCCCTGGATTTTTGTTGAAAGGGGCTCTTGGCAGGACTGGGGAGGAGTGGGACTGGAGCCTGCTCCACACAGGAACAAGATTGTTTCTATTCTGAAGCTGGTGTCAAGGTCTATGGGCTTGTCATCAATGTATAAGCCTGTCTTCTTAAAGCAGTCCTCCTGGGTCTTTGGCTTCACTAGAATTTTCTGCCCTCTACCTAAATTCCAAAGCTACACATAGGCACTTTGGTCTGTGGATAGCTGTCAGATATTTGTTTTTGTAGAGGGATTCAGTGTGAGGACCTCCTGTTCCCCCATCTTGTTAATATGCCCTCCAAATGTTCTGGATTCTAGTTCTGTTTCTTCGACATTACCCGCCTTTCTTTTATTTTGTTGTTGTTTTTATTGTGACCAATGTAGTTCAGGTGTTGGTTACCACTTGGCAGGACAACTGCCATACTTTTCCAGATGTTACCCCTCTAGAGTTGTCTTTTCTGAAAATTGCCCTGCATTTTACAGTTTAAACATGTAACCATATCTTCTTATTCCATTGCTCTTTCCATTGCTAATGTGTTGTGCTACCATTAAGAGAGAGTGATGCTTGGTACGCTAGTGCTTTATACATAACTACAGAAACTAATAGCTCCATCATTCCCCTGTCAGAGAGCAATAGACTTTATTAATATTTCTTCAGTCAGAATTGGGTGTCCAGCATTTTAGGATTCCTTTGAGGAATGAGTAGCAGTTGTACATGCAGTGACCTTGTTGATACCTCATTTCAGGTGATCATAAACTGGTCTCTATGGATACTTATTATCCTCCTTACCCCTGGCTTAAATACATTTCTTACCTCATAGATTTCACTGCTTCCCTTTCTTTGCCCTGTATTTCCACTGACTTTAATATTGACATTGTTGTGCCAAAGAAGTTTTTTATTCCTTGAATGTCTTGTGATAAACCTTTCCTGAATGGTGGAAATGTTCACCTTGTAAATACCCAGAAACATACAGTTTCATCTCTTGTACTCTCAAGTGCTTCACTCCTAGAGAGGAAAATTGTCTGCAGATGAGGTTTTCTGTTTTTGTTTTATTTCTAAGATGTGATAATAATGGTGATGGTGGTAATGATTGTGATGCAGACTTTGGGTACTGCCTACTCTGTGCCAGGAACTGTTCTCAGTACCTTGTTTGCAATAACTCAGCCAAATACAAGGAAAGTAATTTTTCTTTTTCCAACATTGTCAACTGTGAGCTTTGAATACAGTATAAAACTGCCAACCCTACCTAGTTACAAGTCTTTACTATAATTATTTTGTTCTTGATATATTTCAGGCATTTATTATTCACCTTTAAATCATCTTGGTGAATTGTTATCACAAACTTTATTTGGACATGAAAAAAGTAAGTTATAGGTGAATTAGCATTGAGATTCATTACTCTTTGTGCTAGTTATTTTATAATGCATTAATGTTCTAAAAATGCAAAATTGCTTAATACCTCATTAGAATTTAACACAGGATAGAATTTTGAATTATATATTATTCTCATGGGAAGAATTATTACAGATCTATACTACAGTTTAGATGTTGCATTTTAAGTAGGCTATGAAAGTGTCCAAGTGAATTTAAAATGATAGTGGGTAAATACAAACCTAGGAAAACCCTTATCACAGATTTTACTTAAATAAGTGGGAACTACTTTGGAAGATCTATTTGACCAAGAATAACTCAACATCTAAAAGTTTTACTAGCATGTATATTCAAATTACCAAGCAACTCAAATTGTAAATAGAGTTTTTCTCTTCCTGCACAATCTTTTTAATACAACAATGTAGAATTTCATTCTTCAAAGAAGAATCCTTCAAAGAGGAAACTGTTTCACATTAAGTGTTGTCCATTATTTAAATTAATATACAAGTTAGGTGGGAGGAGAGAGGGGAGAAGAAAAAAATAACTATTGAGTACTAGGCTTAGTACCTAGGTGATGAAATAATGTACAACAAACCTCTGTGACACAAGTTTACCTATGTAACAAACCTGCACATGTACCCCTGAACCTAAAATAGGAGCTAAAGAAAAGAAGAAAATTCTTTTGCCTTAGTTCAAATGTAGAAGCCAGTTTTTGGCTGTGGCAGAGTTCCTAGATGCCCCTTAATATTCATTCTCGTTTGTGTCTCTTAGTAACAGAACTTGTGGAGCTAGCTATGCCATTTAATTTAAATTCTGTTCACGTGTACATATGACGTGTATAATTTCTTGGTGGTTTTCTTAAAGAGAAAGGTGATTCTCCTTCCCCTTCCCCTATTTTCTCTCTTACAGGCTGAAATTCAACCATGAGGGTGGGCCATCTATGACAGTGTGTGTGAGGACAATGATCTAGGATGGCAGGGTGACAGGATAGAGGACAGTCTGACCCAAGGAGCCCCACACGAGCACTTGACACCCAACCTCTGAAAATAGATTTCTGTTTTCTTCAAGCCAGAAAAAGAGTAATGTGCAAGTTGAATGTTTGACATTGGTAGATGAGTACATGCATATATTATACTGAGTGGAAAATCAAGGCTTATAAAATCACTTATACAGATGCTTGGCTTGAGTTTTTCTTATGCAGTTTCAAATGTAGTGATTAAACAATCCTTCTAACACACTGATGCTTACTAGCTTGAGAAGGATTAAGAATTACAGCAAATAATAGAATAATATTATGCCTTTTTGATATGCCCTGTAAAATGAAATGTTTTATTATTCATATTAGCTCACTTAAATTATGTTGTGTTTAATATTTCAGATTTTTTAGTTTTGTTGAACACTAAATAAAAATTTCTGAATAGCTGTTAATTAGGATCTATTTTTTAGTTTATTTGCATAAATTACAGAAGAATAGATGGAAAAAATGGTTCTTGATAATTTTTACAAATCAGATGCTGTTGATTAAATATTTCAGAATGCATATATTAAAACCTAGGTTTCAAAATAATTTATTTATAAATTGGTGTTTTCTTTTTCTTATAAAGGGTTTAGGAAGATACAGGAGTTTTGGAGTACTCAAATGCAATTGGAGTGAAAAAGCAGCCATAGACAAATCATAAATGAATGGACAGCTGTGTCCCAATGGCACTTGAATTATAAAAACTTGGTCGGGGCCGGGCGCGGTGGCTCAAGCCTGTAATCCCAGCACTTTGGGAGGCTGAGACGGGCGGATCACAAGGTCAGGAGATCGAGACCATCCTGGCTAACATGGTGAAACCCCGTCTCTACTAAAAATACAAAAAACTAGCCGGGCGAGGTGGCGGGTGCCTGTAGTCCCAGCTACTCAGGAGGCTGAGGCAGGAGAATGGCGTGAACCCGGGAGGCGGAGCTTGCAGTGAGCTGAGACCCGGCCACTGCACTCCAGCCTGGGCGACAGAGCGAGACTCCGTCTCAAAAAAAAAAAAAACAAAAAAACAAAAAAAACAAAAAAAACAAAAAACTTGGTCGGAGGGCAACAGTTTCTTGACCTCTGGTCTAAGATGCCAATCGACATAGAAAGAAGACACGGGAAACGAGATCTTAGACAAGTGGGGATGTTTACTCTAGGCAAGGTTCTTAATATCAGGTCCATTAGTCAGTTTTAGGCATTCACAAGCAAATGTTGTATACTGGTTCCTTTTTCATGTGAAATGTTCCATGCTTATCCTTAGTGCTTGGGGCATACTGGGTGCTCAAAAAACAGTTTGATAAACAATAAATGAATGAATAGTTCTTAGTATTTCATGACCTGTTAAAGGTATTCTATCGGTAAGAAATGGCAGAAATTTATAAATAAACATTCTGGACTACTGGAAAAGATATACAGGAGATGCTGGGGAATTTTTGATACCCGTTGAAACTGCTGTCTGCAAAAATTTCAAACCTGATGAAAGTCTCCTGTGAGTCAGAAAGGGCGTCCTATACAAGATTGAAATAAAAAGCATTATATAAGATCATAGTTTGCAAACTGCTCTGCAGAAGTACTTGACAGATTGCCTCTGGGACTTCTGTTGATTCAACTTCATGTGTTATATCCTTATGTCCTGTGTAATAATTTGTATGACTAAAGCATATACGGCCATACTTCTTAAAAATCAGTAGTGTAGGACTGGACGCGGTGGGTCATGCCTGTAATCCTAGCACTCTGGGAGGCCAAGGCCAGTGGATTGCCTGAGCTTAGGAGTTTGAGACCAGCCTGGGCAACATGGTGAAATTCCATCTCTACTAAAATACAAAACAAAACAAAAAAATTAGCCTGGCATTGCCTGGCATGGTGGTACACGCCTGTAGTACCAGCTACTCAGGAGCCCGGGAGGCGGACATTGTAGTGAACTGAGATCACACCACTGCACTCCAGCCTGGGCAACAGAGTGAGACTCTGTCTCTAAATGAATAGTTGATTAATTAAAAAGTAAAAACAAGTAGTATTTATAATAACATAAATATGGTATTTTTCATTTTTACTCTATCTTGTGTAGTATTCCTTTGAGTATATTTAATCAAAAATAATAATTTTACTTGACTTTTTTTTTTAACAGAAATCTTAATGGTGTCAAGATACTAGTAATCTTAAATTTAATTATGTCTGTGAGAAGTATGGCTAACCAGACAGAGTATGTCAAACAAGATACTTTTCTGCATCTTGTAGCAGATTATCTGCTCTGCAAAAGTAATGAAATTCTGGGTCGCTAATCTTTAAATACCAAAATAGAACATTATACTAAGTATCTATGTTGGGAATATTTAAATTGTGTTAATTCTTAAATCATGTGGCAGAGTTGAGCCTGGGTAATTCAAGGGACACATTTCTTTTCCTTTCTTCCTTTGATCGATTTTTCCTGTGTTTACTATGTTCCAGGCAAAAGGGATCCAAAGGCAAGTATAATCAAGTTGGAAGAGAAAGATAGAAGCTTCTCGTTTCTAGACAGCATTTCTATTTTAAATTATTATATTGGTGCAAAAGTAATTGCAGTTTTTAACATTAAAATTTATCACAAAAACTACAGTAACTTTTGTACCAGCCTAATATTTTAGTGTTAATATTATTTAAATATGAAAAACACATTATATAAGGTTTTAAATTTACCTTTACCCCCAGTAATATCAAATGAATCAGTCATAAAGTGTGTATGAGAATTAACTTCATAACATGTTATATTTGATTAGGACTTTCTTAGACTTTTCATTTAAACCTTAGACAAATTCTGGCATGAACAGGTAGGTTCAGGGATGTACAGGTCAAGTTTTGTTGTCTCTGATTTGCAAAAGGAAAAAAATTAAAAAGCTTAATGATTTACTCAAGGTCACAATGTTCTTAAGTCTCAGATCTTTGACTAGACTACTCTTTCCACCCCCTTGTATTCCTCCAAATACTCCACGTTGCCTCTTCCTCAATTATTAGTTTTAATGGCTTTCTTGTTTGAAGTGAGCTCATAAAGGGGGTAAATTGGCCAGGCGTGGTGGCTCACATCTGTAATCCCAGCACTTTGGGAGGCCAAGGCGGGTGCATCACTTAGGAGTTAGAGACCAGCCTGACCAGCATAGTGAAAACCTGTATCTACTAAAAATACAAAAATTAGCTGGATGTGGTGGTGGGCACCTGCAATCCCAGCTACTCGGGAGGCTGAGGCAGGAGAATCACTTGAAACTGGGAGGCAGAGGTTGCAGTGAGACGAGATCATGCCATTGTACTCTCGCCTAGGTGACAGGAGCGAAACTATATCTCAAAACAAAACAAAAAAACAATGTGTGTGTGGGGTAAATGGGCCTTTTACAATATTTAATAGATATTTTAACTCATTCTTACTCTCTACCATTGGTCAAAGTATAAGATAATTTTAAAGAAAATTATACTATTCTTTAATTTCGTAAGATGTAGACTTTTTTTTTTTTTTTTTTTTTTTTTTTTTTGAGACGGAGTCTCGCTCTGTTGCCCGGGCTGGAGTGCAGTGGCGCGATCTTGGCTCACTGCAAGCTCTGCCTCCTGGGTTCATGCCATTCTCCTGCCTCAGCCTCCAGAGTATCTGAGACTACAGGCGCCCGCCACCGTGCCCAGCTAATTCTTTGTATTTTTAATAGAGACGGGGTTTCACTGTGTTAGCCAGGATAATCTCGATCTCCTGACTTCATGATCCACCCGCTTTGGCCTCACTAACTGCTGGGATTACAGGCCTGAACCACCGTGCCCGGCCAGATGTAAACATTTTTATTTATATAATGAGAAAAGTATATCAAAGCCATCAAATTACATTTTTTCCCCTGTTTTTATGCTTTGGAGCTTGTGTAGGATTGCAGTTACAACAAGCTCACTTCTAATTGATGGTAGCTAAAACATGAAACTGATGGTAGCTAAAACAGGTTAATATAGGTAAATGTAGACTTGCAGTATAATTTAGATATCCTCTCATGTTCACATAAAAGCTTTTAAATGATTCTAAAATATTCTTGGTATACAGTTTTAGCTTTTCCCCTTTTCTGTGAGATGTAGTACCTTTACCAGTGCTATCCTTACACAGACAAATTCTCTTCTTGAGGTATTGTAGATATTTCAGCTGTAAACCAATTGTTCTACCTGAAAGTTTATTATTGTAGGTGGTAACTAAACAGCATACATTCTTTAGAAGTGATTATCTTGTTTTCACATAAATATCTTTAGCTATAAAGGTTTTGGATGGAGAAGTAAGTCAAATATATATACATATAAATGGTTGACATAGTTTATGATCTTTTAACTTTGCTGACTTTCACAGCATGCTGGTTTTATTGTTGTCTTAATATTTATGTTGTCTATTTCTTGTCACTTCAAAAAAGAATAAAGCTTATGCTGTAAAATATTTTCCTATAGGATATTTTCTTAGGTTTTAATGAAGCATTACTAGTTTAATGAACACTCAGGGCTCATATTTTGTATAAAATTATAATTACAAGCATTTATTATACAATTCATCATGGTTTGTGTACTGCATACATTGTGGTAATAAAAAAGCAAAGGTTATAGTTATCTTTAAGTCTGGTGCAGAATTGTTTATTTTATTTTATTTTTTTTATTTTATTTTTTATTATACTTTAAGTTCTAGGGTACATATGCATAACGTGCAGGTTTGTTACATATGTATACTTGTGCCATGTTGGTGTGCTGCACCCATCAACTCGTCAGCACCCATCAACTCGTCATTTACATCAGGTATAACTCCCAAAACAACCCCTCCCCCCTCCCCCCTCCCCATGATAGGCCCCGGTGTGTGATGTTCCCCTTCCTGAGTCCAAGTGATCTCATTGTTCAGTTCCCACCTATGAGTGAGAACATGCGGTGTTTGGTTTTCTGTTCTTGCGATAGTTTGCTGAGAATGATGGTTTCCAGCTGCATCTATGTCCCTACAAAGGACACAAACTCATCCTTTTTTATGGCTGCATAGTATTCCATGGTGTATATGTGCCACATTTTCTTAATCCAGTCTGTCACTGATGGACATTTGGGTTGATTCCAAGTCTTTGCTATTGTGAATAGTGCCGCAATAAACATACGTGCGCATGTGTCTTTATAGCAGCATGATTTATAATCCTTTGGGTATATACCCAGTAATGGGATGACTGGGTCATATGGTACTTCTAGTTCTGGATCCTTGAGGAATCGCCCAGAATTGTTTATTAAGTTTATTCCCAAGATAGTTTTCTGTAGGAAATGCTTACAAAAAAATAAAACCATCAAAATATTGGATATTCTAATAAAAACTGAAGTATAGGATCAGTCTAATTGAAAGAAAAGTTAAATGTCTTGTTGGAATCAGAAAATTGAAAATCAGTTTAAATATTATATAGTATTCTTAATCATATGCTAATAAAAGGATATTTGGTGTAGCTGTCTCTGAAATTCAGCCCTCCTTTGAATGTTTAATTTTGAATGCTATCTTTGTTGCTATTGTCATTTTTTAAAAAGTTAATACGTGAGCCCTTTTTTTAGAGAACAAGTTTTAAAATACAGCAATATATCAAATAAAGATAAAATGTTTTCCTTCATCCATTTGTTCTACTTCTTTCCTGAGGTGTCTTAGTCTGTTTGGGCTGTTGTAAGCTATACACTAGGTAGCTTATAAACAATAGAAATTTATTTCTTGTAGTTTCGGAAGCTGAGAATTTCAAGGTCAAGCCCTGGCATATTCAGTGTTTGGTGAGGACCTGATGCCTGGTTCATAGACAGTGAGTGCCTCCTGCGTGTTTCCTCACATGGAAGATGAGCGAGACAGCTTTCTGGAGCTTCTTTAAGCAGCATACTAATCCCATTCATGAAGTCTCTTAGATATCATAATCTAGACATAAATTTTAAAAGATATATATCCTATTTTTAAGAGATCTATGTGTACAAAATGTTTGTGTATGTGTGTATATGTGTATAAACTTCCTACTACTCTCACTCCAATAAACAATGGACACCTTCTTTCTCTCAGGAAATCATCTTAGTGAAGGTCTTATATCCACATATTTAACGTAATGGAGACAGCTGGAAATAAAGATGTTTGTGCCCAACAGTAATTATGAGTTCCTTAAGAATGTGTGATATTTAGCAACTGTTGGCAATAATTTGTATTGTAACTCTGTTTCAGGATCTACGTATTTGAAGTCAGTCTAGTTTGTAATTGGGTCCTTCTTGAACTTCAAAACGGATACAACATTGTCACAAAAAGAATAGTTTTCTGAATTCAGATGGAACTGATTTTAATACCCAGGACCATTATTTGTTTTTAAACTTGGATGAGATACTTAATCTTTGTGAAGTTTATTTTCCTCATTTGCAAAACTGAAATAATGTTCTTATCTCATGGTTATTAAGTGTATTGAATGAGTTAATTTACAAACTTGATAAAAAGCATGCAAGAAATCTTAGTTCAGATCTACATTTAAATACCTCAAATGGATTTTTATACTTTTAAAATATCAATTTCTAATTTGTAGTAAAAGATGTAATACTTAATTTTACATGGTCAAAGTGAATTATGAACTTCATTTTGCATTTCATCTACTCTTCCACATTAGTTGGTTTCAAGTATTACATAAGTGTACTTTTTATCTAAGAAGGGAACATTGAAGAGCTGTTAAAAAGTAGTCCCAATAACGCGAGAATTTGGGAGACAGAATAGATGCCAATTGTAAAGAAAACAACGTGCCTGTCTACTTTTGTTCCTGGGAGGAAGATGTGAATCTTCCGTCTGCCGAGGCCACGTGAGGGAAAATGATACATAAATACATAATAAAGGGCACCATAAGAATTTTCATGCTCCAGAGATAAACAGAAAATCACTAACACATACAAGTTAAAAATAGTTATGGAAATAGTTTTTCATGGGAGATTAACAACTGAAGCCCCAAATGTTTGTGGTTGCTCATATGGAAATTGCTTTGTTAGATGAATGTACTGACTGGGCAAGAAGTAGTCAATAATTTGTGTGAGTTGTTACTTTCAAAGTACAAGTTTCTATGGAAGGTGGCTCTGATTTCAGATAAAGTTGCATACCTTGGTAGAATTATTTATTTATTTATTTATTTTTGGCTTTTGAATCATTTATGAGCAGAATTTTCCTTTTCTAAGGGAAAAGAATAACCTTCCCTCTGGCGTTGTTTTTTTTAATCAGAATGTAATGTTTCTGTATGCTTCTTTAAGTGTTCATAACAAGTTCATAGATCCCAAAAGGGATTGAGGAATTATTTCTGGTGGTCTTTGGGTCTAATTGCTGCCAGCTGAGGAAGCAGAATTCCAAATAATTTGAAGAAACTTTCACAAAAAAAACCACTTAACATAATTATAAGGCATAAAGGCTCAATATAGAGTTTATATAATAAAATCTTACCTAACCACAAAACATTCAAGGACCAGTCAAGCAGAGGTCTTCACAAAGGTATATGTTAACACTTTGCTTGACACTGTCCTTGTTTAGATTTATTAAAACCTTCTGGCTATGCATTTTAGATTAATCCTGTTTTAAAAACCTTTGCAAAGTTTTTCTGTTTTGTTGTGAGCAATTCAAAGAGCATGTAACAATTGATGTAAACATGATCTTCAAAAGTTAGAAAATCATTCATCCATCCCCATTGCTTCCTCCAGGAATACTGGAATAATATGGCTTTGAGATATTGGCCAAGGGTTCCTAGTGTTAGTTATTTATGAATTTAATATAGTGTGTTCCACTTAAAGAAAACATAATACAAAAATCCAGACAACAAAACAGGTATATGAGTAAGTGATCATAATATAAAATTTTTTCTGTATTTTTCAGAAAAATTTTACATAGTATTCACTTAAATCTTTTCACATTACCTTTGCTTTATGATTAGATTTAGTTGTGTGTACTTTTCAAGAGCATTTCTAATATTTTGACAATTAAGGAATTTGCACATGATCTGGCTGTGATTCAATTGTAATTTACAAAAGCAAGTCTTAGAAATATCAGGGTTGCCCATATTTTTAGGTCATTTCTGTTATTTACTCTTATTTTTGTTTTTACTTACCTGTTGAAACTTCAGAAAGTGTTCTTGATTATTGATTATTATACCCTTGAACAACATTGGGTTAGGAGCATTGACCCTCATGCAGTCAAATGTATGTAAAACTTTTGACTCCCCAAAAACTTGACTACTAACCTACTGTTGACCAGATGCCTTACCGATAACATAATTGATTAATACATATCTTATATGTCAGCAATCCCCAATCTTTTTGGCACCACGGACCAGTTTCATGGAAGACCATTTTTCTACAGACGGGTCGGTGGGAGGATGGTTTCAGGGTGATTCAAGTGTATTACATTTATCATTAGATTCTAACAGGCTATGGACTGGTAGTGGTCTGTGGCCTGGGGGTTGCAGACCCCTGTTGTATGCTGTATGTATTATATACTGTATTCTTACAATAAAGTAAGCTAGGGAAAATATGTTAAGAAAATCATAAGGAGGATGTTAAGAAGATGTTAAGAAAATCATAAGGACATGTGCAACACCGTATTTGTTGATATGGTAAGTTTACCTCATCTCTTACTTTACAAGATGAATCCTCTGAAATGGAAGGCATCCTCAGCTGCAGACCTAAATCTATGATACATATCAAGCATTTCAGCTATTTTGTTTGGTAATGCCATGACTTTTCTTAACTTTTTGAGAGCACTTCCAGCATCATCAGTGGTATTTTGTATAGCTCCCCTGGTGTTATGCAAGGTTTACAGTATTACACTAAACGTGATGAAAAATACCTAAGAACCATGGGAGATCACTTTTTACTATAATAACACATTTTACTGGAGAGATGAACTGCTCATGTGGAGATGATTAACATCACACAGCATTTTAGCAGATACTTACAACACTCAAGCCCACTGAAATAGCAACAGGAGGTGTCTGTGAAATTATTACAGTAGTATAGTATGTATTACACTTAATTTTATGCAGTTGTAGCTTAATACTATAAATTTGTTTCTCTTGACTGCAAGTGGTGCTGTGTACTGTCTTACTGTCTGTAAATGGTTGTATGCATTGAGTTTGATAAATTTTAACTTTCTTTTTTTTTTGAGACAGACACTTTGTCACCTAGGCTGGAGTGCGGTGGTGTGATCTTAACTCACTGCAACCTCCACCTCCTGGGATCAAGCAATTCTCATGCCTCAGTCTCCCAAGTAGCTGGGACTATAGTAATGCACTATCATACCCAACTAACTTTTTTTATTTTTAGTACAGATGAGATTTCACCATGTTGACCAGGCTAGTCTTGAACTCCTGACCTCAAGTGCTTTGACCTTCCAGGCTCAAGTGATACCCCCGCCTCAGTATCCCAAGTAGCTGGAACTACAGACACCAGCCACTATGCTTGACTAACTTTTGAATTTTTTGCAGACACATGGTCTTGCTATGTTTCCCAGACTGGTCTCAAACTCCTAAGCTCAGGCAGTCCTCCCACATCAGCCACTCAGAGTGCTGGGACTTCAGGCCTGAACCACCATGCCCAGCCAAATATTAACTTTTTACAATAGATTTGGGCATATTTTGTTGTAGTAAATGATAAAACAGACTAGCATCTACATATATTTTGTGCATTCATGACATACCTAACTTTTTATTTTTTTGGTATTTCTAGGCTACAGTGTTTTCCAATTTTTACAAATTATTGCAAATCTCCAAAGAATTTTTCAGTAAATTTCCTTTTAAAAAATTTGCATATAAGTAAACCCATGCAGTTCAAGCTTATGTGGTTCAAGAGTCAACGGTATTATAAAACCTATTATAGACTTTAGTTTCATATGAAGAAATAATTTAATCTCTTTTTCACTTTCTACCTCTTTCTCACCTCATTAAAACATATACTTCTCTAACTTTACATTTTTGAGTACTGTTTTCCCTTTACAAAGTCCTGAGTCATTCTGAATCCTTTCTATTCTCTTTCAATGAGAATTCTATATATACTTTCTTCATTATATGTGTAAGACTCATTTGTTTAGATCCTGTCTTCATCACCGTAGTCAAGGTCTCCTGAGGCAAATTGTTCTCTAGCTGGGAACCTGTGAAACAAACATGTTATATGTTTCCAAAATACAGTGATGTTACAGACATACGGTGGACATTGCCACTCTGAAAGAGAATAATAGAAAAGAAGAAAGGAGTAACCAGTCCTAAGTAAGTCCAAAACCTAAGGCAAATGCCATTAGATCATAAGGCTCAAGATCGCTCTTTGGTTCCATACTCTTTTCTCTAGGCCAGTGGAGCTGGCAGTCTTACCCCTACAGCTTTGCCAGGCAGGAGGTGGTTCCCCAAGGCTGTAGGTATTCCCACCCACTGCAGCTCCGCTAGGCATTGCCCTCATGGAAGCTATTTGCAGTACCCCTTCCCCTATAGTGGTTCACTGCCTAGGGTTTGCCCTACTGGCTTGGGTCCTATACTGTAACTCTCCATGGGTGGGATTCCAAGCCTGAAGCTCTGCCTGATGTCCTTTGAAACTTAAGTGGTGGCTGGGTGCAGTGGCTCGCTCACACCTGCGCTTTTGGGAGGCCAAACTGGGCGAATCACTTGAGCTCGGGACCTTGGGAGCTTGAGACCAGCCTGGGTAACATGGTGAGACTCCGTCTACAAAAACTACAAAAATGTGCTGGGCATGGTGGTGCAGCCTGTAGTTCCATTTACCTGAGGGACTGAGGCAGGGGAATCACTTGAACCCCGGAGGTTAAGGCTGCAGTGAGCCAATATTGTACCACTGCACTGCAACCTAGGGCATAAAGTGAGACCCTGTCTCAAAAAAGAAAAATCTACGTAGAGAAAGCTTTGACACCCGGGCACTCTGCACATGGCTGCCAAAATGTGCTGACTTTGTACTCCAAAGTGGGCTTCCACCATATCCCAGGTCACATTTCAGCCCGCTGGAGCTGTACCTGGGGCAACCACTTTATAACAAGAATCACCTTTCCTCCAGTTTCCAATAACATGTTTCTAATTTCTATCTCAGACTTCATTAGAATGACTTTTCCCTTCCTTGTTATTATCAACACTGTATTCAAGAACACTTATTCTGTAAAAAAATTAAAGCTTTCTCTATAGCTTTCCCCTTTTCCTCCTAAAATTGCCTCTAATGGTCTGTTCATGGCAATGTATGTTCTTTCTTGTATACACCTCAAAACTCAGTCTCTATCCAGTATCCAGTTCCAAAGTATCTTCCACTTTTTTCGGTTTTGTTACAGCAGCCCCACTTTGTGGTGCCAATTTTCTTTTAGTGTGTTTAGGCTGCTGTAACAATACAATAGACTTGGTGGTTTTAGACACAACATAAATTTGTTTTTCACAGTTGTAGAGGCTGGCAAGTTCAAGGTAAAGGTGGTCCTGGCAGATCCTGTGTCTCGTGAGTGCCTGCCTCCTGGTTCATACATGGTCATCTTCTCACTGTGTCCTCACATGGTGGAAGGGCGTGGGAACTTGTTGGGGTCACTTGTACAAGGGTACAAGTCCCAGTAATGATGTCTCTGTCCTTATGGCCTAATCACCTCCCAAAGACCCTACCTCCAAAAATCATCTCATTGAGCATGAAGCTTCAACATAGGAATTGTGGGGGACACAGATATTCAGTCTATGGAAGGAAACTTTGTCATCTTTAAAGCCCAAACTTCTGGGAATACCTTCCAGGTGATATTCATCTGGACCTAATTTTAAAAATAGGATATAGACACTAATTACTCATTACTTCCCATAAATAAATGTACTACTTAGTATACAAAAGGAAAAGAAAACATTCCAAGAAGACTTCTAATTACTGCAATTTGGCAGAAGGTGGGGGTGAGGTCAGTGTTACAAAGTTAGCTCTTGCCCTTTGGAAATCCATTCCTTAGTTTAGGAATGGATAGTATAGAACAGAGAAATGGAACTTTTCCTTTTATTGTTTAATTCTGTTTTAAGAATTAAATAAAACTCAAGACACAGTCTGCTGGGTTCTTTTTTTTCTTCACTATAGAAACTCAATTTTTATTTGGGATAGCATTTCCCAGCCAGCCTTGTAGCTTGATGTGGCTTCTGTGATATAACTAAAGATTTTCTGGAAACTTTATTTAGAGATACCCTTTGTTTTCACTTTTGCTTACTTCCTCCTGCCTGGAAAATATCCAATATTGTACCATTAAAGAAACAAATTATGTCCCAGCAGTTTGGGAGGCTGAGGCGGGCGGATCACGAGGTCAGGAGATCGAGACCACTGTGAAACCCCATCTCTACTAAAAATACAAAAAGTTAGCTGGGCATGGTGGCGGGTGCCTGTAATCCCAGCTACTCAGGTGGCTGAGACAGGAGAATAGCTTGAATCCAGGAGGTGGAGGTTGCAGTGAGCTGAGATTGCACCATTGCACTCCAGCCTGGGTGACAGAGCGAGACTCGGTCTCAAAAAAAAAAAAAAAAAAAAAGAAATCTTGCTTTAAAAAGCAGAACATCATCATTTCCCATTAACAACAACAACAAAAAATGTGTACTATTTTTTAACATCATAGTGTTATTATTTACAGATAACTCCTATCAAGAGTTTGGTCAGAACAATGGGTTTTCTTGAGGGGTATGATAGGCATGCTATGGATGGAATCTTTGATGATCTAAGGTAGAATGGGAACAAGTTTTTAAAAATTCAATAGTTATTTATTTGTGTGCTTCCTCAGTCGTGTGAAGCTAGGGCACCAACCAGGAAAGAATGGGTCCTGTGAGTTGGAATGGTTATATATCAGATGGGTTGGAACCCACAAATAGAAATGTCTTTTCTGGTCATTGTTATTGGATACCAATGAGGAAAGGAACAGGTGAGAGGAAGGGAGATGAATTGTAAATATTATGGGAAAAGACAAAAAGTTGCATCCTGAAACAGCTGCAGAAACTCAGCAACAAATAGTTCCAGAAACCAAAGTTCTATTCCTTATACTTTTACTTATTCAGAATCTGTACAAAGCTTGCTTAGCTCCCCTCCCCTTGACGATAAAATATGTACTGAGCAGCTCCTCAGGTTTCGGTAACGTGGCACATATTCAGGATGGAATTCTGAACAAAAACAGATGATGTAACATGATATCTGGTATTGTGGCATTAAGCTTCAGGCAAGAAGAGAATAACTAACACACAAAATTGGGACAAAGATGTGCTAAAAAGGAGAGAGACAATGAGAGCCTGAGAGGGATGGATTTGACCAACGCAAGAGATCAAAGACTTTCTTGAGGAGGAGGAATGGAATGAATAGCAAATTTTCCATTCAAACACAAAAAAAATTGGGACAGAGATGTGCTAAAAATGAGAGAGATAATGAGAGCCTAAGACAGATGGATTTGACCTAGGCAGGATCTCAAAGACTTTGTTGAGGCAGAGGAATAGAATGAATAGCAACTTTTGCATCCAAGCAGAGATCTGAAGGTAGAAGAGAGCATTCTAGAGGGGAGGCAACATACATGAGGGTCTTGTGACAGAGGAAATGTTAAAATCATAGGACTGAAAATGAACTAATTAGGTTAGATGAGAGAAAGGGAGAGCATGATGTATGATGTGGCAAGAGAAATCAATGTCATTTCCCCCTGAAAATAGTGGGTATGGTAATACTAATTAAAATTGGATGGATTACTGAAATTTTTAATCTTTCGCTCATATGCTTTTACTCTTATGATTTAGCTACAATACTTGAAGCAATATATACCAACATTTCCTGTTTGTAACAGAACTGTAAGACTGAAATAATTTACATATTATGCATTTAATCATGAAGTAAAAATCATCCCTCTTTATCCTTTATTTAGTTTTTGTTTGTTTTCATAGAGATGGTTGTTGAATAATGCAAAATGCTTTTTGGCATCCAAAGTTTATATTGTTTGGTTTTTAATTTCATAATGTATTAAATCACATTGATTGATTTTTATATGTGAACCAAACTTGAAACCCTAGTATACATACTTCTTTCTCACAATGTAATGCAGTGAGAGAACATTGTCTGCATATTATTACAACTTTTAGTTAGCACAGTATTCACTGTTCACATTATTTTCATTGTATAAATAGCATTTACTTCTGAGTCTTGTAGCATACTATTTTTTCTTTGTACAAATTTGGGAATCAATCATTAGTTCAATTTTCTTTGCCTTTTATTTCTCATTTTTCTATGACAAAACTAATATTCCTTTCATTCATTAGCACATCATGTAAGTTATCAGTCATTTTTTGAACTCTTGTGTCTGTCATCTGTATTTCTGTCTTTCTTTTTCTCTGTATTCTGGAAGAACTCCTAGAGTCAGTTGTCCAGCTCGCTAATTTTATCTTCACCTGTACTCATTCTGCTATGTAGTGTTCTATTGAGTTTTTCAGTGATTATATTTTTGTTTTTCAGTATCTCCAAATGCAATTCTAGATATTTTAGACATGGAAGATTTTTAATTCTCATTTGGATATGGACCTTATATTAGGAACATTCTTTATTTTTTTGAACTACCAACAGTTTCTTTGAATATTTTGTTAAATTCACTGACTTCCTTTCATGGTATTGGCCTTTATACACATTTGAGTATTGTTAATCTTTGAAATTAGCCAAAGTAGAACTCATTGGTTCTGGGGTGAGAGAACAAACAACATGTGAGACATTTGGGCCTTGCATCCTGATAGTTTGTTTCCTTTAT
Organism: Macaca nemestrina; assembly: GCF_043159975.1. Taxonomy (NCBI): domain Eukaryota; kingdom Metazoa; phylum Chordata; class Mammalia; order Primates; family Cercopithecidae; genus Macaca; species Macaca nemestrina. The sequence continues at coordinate 86,889,730 of NC_092128.1, read as the reverse complement.
AGAGGAATCCCTTTTCCTTCTAGGATTTCCCGGAATCCTAAGACACTGTTATTTCTCTGGATGAAGTGCCCACATGATCTTATTAGACAGTAGATAAACATACTTATTGCCAGTTCTTTAATTCATGTAGGGAATGGGGGAAGAGCCTATTGACTGCTAAGAATATAGCTTTAGGGGTGCTTACTTCAAAGACTGGCACAGGATCTTTTCCTGCTTCTTGATTCCTGCCCCCATCCCCGAAGCTTAAATAAATCCAGTGTTGGCTTTTATAGAGCCCTACCTTGTGCATGTTTTTGTCTGTGATTTTTGTTTCCAGTCTAATTTTGTTTTTTTCTATTTCTCAGAAATCCTCCAATTCCTCGTCACATCATAGAATTCACCTTTCTTTTCTAGTATTATTATGTATGTATTTGTGTGTGTGTGTGTATGTGTGTGGGGGCATGCCTCTATTGTGCGTCTAACACCGCTACCACCAATATATATTTGTAGGGATTTAAAATGACAAAGGCATGTGTCCTGAGGCTACCATCTTGATCAAGCTTCTTGAAAATTTTTTGAAATAAATTCTTACAATGATAAAATATTGGCCTTCTGATAAATTTTGAACTCATCACCCATTAGACAACCTGTTTCATACGATTAAAAAATAATGATTTCTTTTTCAAAGATATGCTTAGGATTTGTAACACTTGCTTATTTACAAAGGGGGTCCATTACTGTAACTTTACTTATGATCTAGTCAATTGAGAGTATACCATGTCTTGGCTATTAGCTTTCTTACATTATCTTCAAATTTGTGGTGTTTACTCTCTAGTTGACTCATTGAATTAATTTTTAATCAGCTTCTGAACTATTCTATTGGGTTGTATTAGAGAAGCTATTTTTAGATAAATTGTACATTATATAAATGGCCCCATAGTAAGCGACAGACTATGCTTGGTACTGTTTATAATTAGGGGGCAGGCGAGAAATTGAGAAGTTATTATATTTAAAGGAACAAAAACTCTGCTTTGCGTTTTTTTGCAGTTGTTTTTTTCTTTTTTTTTTCTTTTTTTTTTCTTTTTTTTGACAGTCTCCCTCTGTCACCCGGGCTGGAGTGCAGTGGGGCGATCTTGGCTCACTGCAGCCTCTGCCTCCCAAGTTTCAGCAATTCTTCTGCCTCAACCTCCCAGGTAGCTGGGATTACAGGTACCCACCACCATGGCTGGCTAATTTTTGTATTTTTTAGTAGAGATGGGATTTCACTATGTTGACCAAGCTGGTCTCCAACTCCTGACCTCAGGTGATCTGCCCACCTCGGCCTCCCAAAGTGCTGGGATTACAGGCATGAGCCACCACACCCGGCCAATTCACAGTTTTAAAGTAGCATGATTTGGTTTCAAAAAAGCTATTCTTTCTTTTTATCTTCCTCTTTCCACTCTTCAATGAAAATAGGGGATTATATATATATTTTTATTTTTAAATTATTTTAATTGACATTTGATTGTACATATTTATGGGTACAATGTGACATTTTGATACATGTATACAATGTGTTATAATTAAATCAAGGTAATTAGCATATCCAGCATTTCAAACATGTATCATTTTTTTGTGTGTTGGAATATTCAAAATTCTCTTTTATAGCTATTTGAAAATATACAATAGTTTTCTTACATTATCTTCAAATTTATTTTTGCGTGACTTACTCTACTTAGTATTTTCCAGGATCATCCATGTTATCACAAGTGACAGAATTTCATTCTTTTTTATGGCTAAATAGTATTCCATTGCATATATATATAGTACAGTTTAATCTGAAAGTCATTTCTCAAAATAATACAAATGGCCAAAAAATTCCATGGAAAAAATGTGCAACATTATTAATCATTAGCAAATCTAAACCACAATGAGATATTTCATCCCAGTTAGAAGGGCTATTTATCAAAAAGGCAATAACAAGGATGCAGAGAAAATGGAACTCTTACACACCATTTGGGGGAATGTAAATTAGTAGAGCCATTATGGAAAACAGTATGGAGGTTCCTAAAAAAAAAAAAAAAAAAAAATGAGCCTGTATGATCCAGCAATCCAACTACTGGTTATTTATCCAAAGGAAGGGAAAGGAGTATGTGATAGGGATATCTGCACTTCCATGTTTATTGAAGATCTATTCACAATAGCCAAGATATGAAATCAACCTAAGGCATTTTATTTTAAATGTCGGTATGGATGTCTACGTGGGTTTTGTAAAGCAATGAGTAGAAATTAAGAAATAGGGTGAATGTTTGTTATTTAAGTTAAATTTAATTCACGTTTTTAAATAAAGTTTTATTTTGTAAAATGACTGGTGTTGGAGAAGACCTTTCCATATTTTTGTTTGTTTAGGTGTTTTTCTAAAATGTGAAAAATTGTAAGTAAAACAGTTAAACAATCACAAATTAGAATCTCCTTTAAATCCTCGACTCGTGGATTTCCAGAGTTTAATGTGCTGCAGTGACTTCTTCCCATGCCTCTTAGGCACCATACAATTTGGCATACAATCCATATATTTGAGTTTATCATCACCATTACATGATATTTACTGGGTGGCCTAACATGTTAGGTTGTCCCTGCTAAGAGCTATAAAACTCTTTTTTTGAAACTATCCTTGGCTTCTTGTGATTAATGTGAAAATGAGTATTGCTGGACAGAGCTTAAGTCACTGGAGTTTTTGCATTTTGTTTCCTGACGTACAAATTCTCATGAGTCTGACATAGTTTGCCTTTGGACTTATTTTAAATTTGAGTTTCTTATGGCTTATCTATATTTGATATTCTTCTTCTCCAATTTAAATGGCTTTCCTACTGTTTTATGCACCCTAGAAATTAGCAACACATTAGACCTAAGAAAATGAAAACTAATTATTTTGTTTTGAAGGGAAGAAAAATAAGCACTTACAAGCTTAAAGTCATGTCTTAGGGTGTTTAAATTTCAAGCATATTAAACTATAGCATATATCAGTTATATTTATAATTTCTCGTAACTTTTTTGATTAATAAGCATAAATAACCAAACTATAAGATATTAAAATATCTTTGCATCGCCTTATGTGCCCCATAACCTCATACCTAAATATGTGCCTTGCTAAAACCAATAAAATTTGTTATTTTTGAAACAAATCTGTTTTGCCTCCTTCTGAAAACACCTACTTGATTCCTTCTATATGCTATATAACTCATGAATGGCAGAAAGGTTAATATGCTATAAAGGGGTGTACAAAGAAGTTGTCACCTCATATTGAAAATATTGTAAATCAGTATATTCTTCCTGCATTGACTATTGAAAACATGGAGAGCAGGCCCACCAGTTTCTCCCATACCAATTAGACAAAACTCTCCCACCCTTTCTTCCTAAACTCTTACCATTGTTTTAAAAAGGAGTACGATAGCGTCAAGAATGTCAGTGTAAGCTACAGTTTTCATAGATAATCTAGATGAATTTATGTTTTTGCTTCGTTTTTATGCCTGCCATGATGACTTATTTCCAAGTAAGACAGTAAAACAAAACAAATCTGAGTGGGATGGGATTCTCAGTTCAAGTTTTCCTTTCATTTTTCATGTTATGGAAATAAATATTTTATTCTGTAAGAGGAGTATGTTTTTATAAGAATGATGTGTGTAATTATAAGAACTTCTTATTGAACATGTTGACTTTTAATTGTCTTACAACATGCTCCTATAAAGATTATCAATTGTTTTTTATTTTCTAAGTTTAGTATTCAGTGGTGTCTCTCATTCTTTTCATTGGAAATGTGTATAATCAAGATGGACTCTTTCTTTTTTGTAATTATTATTGCTCTTTCCCAGTATTTTAATTATTTATAGCTGCCAGACATTTGTCTTTTAAAGGCCTTCCAATCCCAATCAGAATGAATAAACAATTAAAAGGAAGAAAGATTTTGTAGCCCTAGCCCTTCTTTTCCTTTTGATTGTGTGTGTTCTATATAACAGTTAAATTATTCTTTATGAAATTAGTATATCCAGGAAACGGGAGAATTATGCCCTAGGCTGAGTGAATGGAAAACATGTTAACATTTCCTTTGTAGGGTTTCCAGGGTGCCACAGGAGATTTGTAATGTGCTGCTTTTTTGTATTTTCCCCAGATCTCTTTCAGTTTATTATAATGCTGGAGCAATAATTAAATGTTCCTTAGCGTTTCCTATGTCCTACACCTCACTGAAAACATGTCGGCAGAGAAAGCAAATGTTCATCATTTCTCAATATAAAACAGATCCTGCCAGGGATCATGCCAAACCCGACCAACCATGACAGTCAAATCAATGTATGTTTTGGTTTAAATTTTTATTTTTGCCTTTGCTTTAGCAACCTGATTCTGGTATTTGTTTTTCCCTATGGCTTATCATTTTATGGCACAACAGTTCCTGAGGTTGACAAGGCTTCCTGCCTACCTTTGTAATGCATATGTGTGACAATATAAACTATAAGAGAAAATGACATTTTGACTCAATAAATATTTGCTTTATGTCCATTACATCTGTTTTACAGAAGTCTTTTTTATTCCTCCATCAGTATTCACTGAAAAAAATGCTTATTTCTGCGTTTTGTCTGGATATTGCAAATTTGGGAATCATTAGTATCCCAATTTTCAAGTTAAGGTTTTTATTATTATTGACCCAAGAGTTTTGATTCTCTCATTAGTCTGTATTCACATTGTAAACATAAATTAACTAGGTAATTTTTTTTTCTTTTTTGGGAGGTGGAGGGGGTATTCCTGGAGGCAAGTTATACATACTATGGAGGTATGAATGTGTATTAGACCACACAGCCAATTTTCTGCTGCCAAATCATTTAAAATCTCAAGACAGGGATTCTATTTTGAAATTTGATATAAAATTACATAAAATAACAAATGAATCTAAATTTCAAATAGTCATTTAAAAGCATGTTTTCTCAGATAATATTTCTAATGTAGCTATGAAGTGGTTGGACTCTCTAGATTTCAATTCTGGTTTGAAATCTGGGTTTTTCGGTCACTACCTATGTGAGTTTGGACAAGTTATTCAAGTTTTATTACCTTCTATCCCTAGTCATTTTGTAAGACATAAGCTTGTTTTATACTATTGCTGATTGTTTTCTTTCTCTATGTATATTTTTTTCTTATTAAGATCAGTGATAATTTAATATATATTAGCTTGTCGTTATGTAAAATGAGAAATTCACTACCACTTTCAACCCTATCATTATCTCTTTACATTCCCAGGTTCTATGATACACTTTAAATAATGTCTTTTCAAAATCCTTATCTTTGCAGAATTATTAGTCGTGTTGCTTTGCTTCATAATCTATTAAGAACAATTGTCTGTCTCTTTATAACCAATTCTTTTTTTCTATAATGTTGAATGTTATTTTAATACTTGTTAAAGATAGTAAAGAAGACTTTATTCAAGGGATGACTTCAATGAGGTTTTGCGGTAGGGGAGAGAGATTGGCCTCAACTTTGAATACAGCAAGGAAGAGTCGGGATTTATAGCCAAGGAACAAGATGAGGAGCCAGTGGGTGGAAATACAGATTTGGAGAACAATGATGTTATAGCCTTTTCTACCATTCTTTGAGACATTACAGAATCCTCATAAATTTGATTCTAAAAGATACCATAAATTTGTATGCCCCTCTTTAAGTGCTGACATCTATATAGTACAATGATTGGATTTAATGTTTTATAATCACTAAGAGAAACATGAGGGGTAAGGGGTGATTCTGGTTAAACTCACTTGATGGGATTCTTATTGAAGGCAGACCAGGGTGATGAGATAGCCCCTGAAGGATGGTGGGGGATGAGAAATTTGATCAGCTATTAAGGTAGATAAGATATTGAGGGTGGAGAATTTTTGCTAAATTAATTTAGCAAGATTCCTGATAAAACTGGATGATACAGACCTGACCAAGGTCAAAACCTAAAGGGCTTAAAGGAGCCTGATTATAGTTTGATCAAGGAGAAAGGCTTTGTTAGTAATACTCTGTAAATACTAATGGTTAACAAGGTATCATTTTCTTCTTTATGACTTTTTAATCTCAGGTTGCATTACACAACAGTGTTCTGGCTTCTTTCTGTAAAACGTGTCTGCTCCTTGTTGGACTCTTTGCCAGCTTGACTTCCACTAGATTCCTAAATACTAAAGATTCTTAAGTCACTCCTGTGTGATCCCTAGGAATTCTTGCACACCTCTAAGGATTTAAACACCCTTGATTTGCAAATGACTCCTTTCCGTATTCCAGACTCAACATATACAACTGTCTACTTGATACTTTCTCTTAGATGTCTTCCTGGCATTTCAGATTTATCCAAAGCATACTTCATTGCTCCTAACATCCAAAACCAGCCTCTGGTGAATTAAACTTTTTATAACTTTTGTAGTGACACTCTATAATACTGCTTTTTGTTTTAAAGTCTATATTTTATGGTGAATATAGTGAACCAAAGTTTCTTTTGGTGCATACCTGGTCTGGCATATCTTTTTAAATTACGTTCAGACTTTTGGGTCCCTGTGTTTTAGGTATGACTGTTATAAAGGTCATATGGTTACATTTAGTTTTTAATCCATCTTGACAATCTCTGTGTTTTCACCTCAAGTTTTGTCTATTTACATTTATTGAAATTGGAAAATTATTTGGACTTGTATATCTCACCTTATTTTTTGCTTTCTTTGTTTTTTATTTCTTAGCTCTTTAAGGATTTTGATGTTTTTCTCTTTTTAATATTTTTTCAGATTTTTAGATTTAATGGAAACACTGAAAATGAACATAGTCTACCAATGATATGTATAATTCAATTCAGCACCCACTTTCTATGATCCTACTGTGTGCCTGCTCAGAGCTGGGCAAAGGAGCCACATGATGTAGATGGCACAGTCCTTGTCTTACCATCTGTGCACATAGTAGCCTTCCCTGTAATTAGAAATTGTTTTGAGTCTTATCAAGCAGTTAAGTGATGAATCTAGGACAGTCCAGGGTTGGAAAATGTGGGTTTTAATCAAGACTGGAAGTTGGGGACAGGAATGGGCATGGAGCTAGCTGTGGGGCTGGGGCATCAAGAAAGACTCCTTCGGAGACCAGGCAAAACAAGTGAGTGAATGGGGCAGAGGTTGTCTGAGGATGAGGGCACAGGCCCAGGTGAGCCCATGGCCCTCCTTGTACCTTCTCCTATCTCTGATCTGTTTTCAAAGGTTCCCTCCATCCTCAGCTGAGCAAGGGCCACTGAGGACACAACTACTGCCCAGGCTTCGTATCTCTAAACCAAGGAGGTCTTTAGGTCAGAAATAATCAATGTCTTAAAAACAAAAGCTTATCCATTTGAGCTCCATGATGCTAGGATTTATACTTCAAGTTTAGTTTTCCTTAGCCAACTTCTTCAGAGCTGACATGGTAGAAAGCAATGCCTTGGGGAACCTTGTTTCCAGTCATCCTCAGACACTGCAGACATCACAGTTAACAGTCATGAATTCATCTTAACTATCAATGAAAAGGAATCCCAGGCAGCCCTAGTTCTTTCCTTTGTCCAGCATTTTATTGATTCACACATTATCTCACTTGTGCTGACTCTCAGGAAGCAGGCCACACACTGGGATTGGTATTTGTGCCTCTGTACTTTCTTTTAAAGACAAGAAGTCAAAGAAGAGATGCTAGGTGACTATTCAAGAACACAGTTTGTAAGTAGCAGGGCTTGGATGCATGTTTTCTGGCTCCTTGTCTAGGATTCAGATCAGTCTAACCCAATGCCAGCAGTCACATGTAGGAGCAGTGCAGGCACAGTATGTCCCATAGGCCGAGTGAGATGTGTTCTTGGTTGGCTGGCTTTCTACTCTATGAGAAAAGGCTACACAAGGCGGCCCCATGTTGGTAAGACCTTCCACAGTCTGGGCTTCAGAGGGACAGAAGTGAAACTTCTTGGCTGGTACGCCCAAAATTGGCTGGATTTGGCGACCAGTTCATGAGGAGTTGATATAGAACAGTGGTTGGGATGGAGCCGAGACCTTGTAAGTACTTAATGAATGGATACATTCTAAGAGCCAATTCAAAAACCTCATGAAGATTTATTGAGGAAAGGGAGTTAGTTGGATGATCTTAATGGCATGATTTTGGAATATGTAATTATATTAGAACACAGAAGCTTCTTACCACCTTGACACTGACCTGTTATGTTCTAAAGCTTACTCATGTCTTGGCACATTTAGGAGACAGTCACTCCAGGACTCAAAGGTGGGGAAGTAAGTTACAATAACACAAGGGAAATGTTGCATATTTGGAGGAGCAAGACTGAGGACTCTGGAACTGACCTATATGGGCAATAGTGACCTTTCCCTTTCCTTTTCCTTTTCCCTTTCCCTTTCCCTTTCCTTTTCTTTCTTTTTTTTTTTTTTTTTTTTTTTTTTTCTTTTTTGACAGAGTCTCACTCTGTTGCCCAGGCTGGAGTGCAGTGGTGCAATCTTGGCTCACTGCAACCTCCACCTCCTGGGTTCAAGCAATTCTTCTGCCTCAGCTTCTTGAGTAGCTGGGATTATAGGCAAGTGCCACCAGGCCTGGCTAATGTTTGTACTTTTAGTAGAGATGGGGTTTTGCCATGTTGGTCAGGCTGGTCTTAAACTCCTAACCTCTGGTGATCCACCTGCCTAGGCCTCCTAAATTGCTGGGATTACAGATGTGAGCCACTGCACCTGGCCACTCATTCTTTCTTTGTCTTTCATGACTTTGTACTTTTGGCAAATACTGACTTGTTTTGTATAATGTCTCTTATTTAGATTTCTCTGCTGTTTTCTCATGAATAAATGTATTTAGGCAAGAATGCCACTGAATTAGTGTTATATCCTTCTCAGTGTGTCATATCAGGAATCATATGATGTCTGTCTCACTACTGCTGATATTAACCTAGATCACTTGGTTAAAGTGGCATCTGCTGGGTTTCGCCACTGAAAATATATTACTACCTTTATAATTAATAATTATGGTAAAATATTTGTAAAGCATGTAAATATCCCAATTTTTAATCATACCATTGCATGATAATTTTAGCATGCATCGATGATTCTTGTTGGAAGCCTTTATATAGTATTGCTTGTCACATAGTGGTTTTTTGTTCCCATCATTCTTTCCAAATATGTATTAATTGGAATTTTCCAATAAAGAATATCTTTCCCTTTGGTGCCATCTATCTCTTTCTGCTCTTTTCCCCTTTCTATCTCTCTATTCTGTCTGAATGAACTCATTAGTCTTAGTCTTATTTTATGGATTCTGTTTCATAGTCTTAGGATTTTGTTACTCCAGTTTTCCCACATGTGATTGGGAGCTCCTTCGTGTTGCCTTATGTTGTCTTTAACACTGTTCTCATCAGGTTTTGAGGATGTCCCTATATTCTGGCACCAAAAGATATTTCAGACTCATTTTATTCTTCATCCAGGTTTGAAATGAGCAATTTCTGCAAGAAACCTAATTTTTTTTTTTTAAAGATTGGTATTTAGAAACCAAGATCCTGAGCACTAAGGGTGCTCATTGCAACTTGCATGTCACAATTTGTAAGCCCTTTCAAAGCGAACAGGACTAGGAATATATCTGTTTTTATATGTAGAAACACTCATCTATAACTGTTTCTACATTTGTAACTGAGTGTATTTATATGTAATTTATAATCTAGCTAAAAGAAACCATTTGTTGATATCTCTATTTTTCAGTCCAACATCATAGAATTTTCTAGCTCTCCTTTTTCTGATATGTAATCCCTCTCTCCAACAGTATCTTACTCAACACAGCATACACATAGTATACTTTCAGAATTGCTAACCCATATCTCTTAGAAAACAATAGTACTAACTACTATGATAGTTTTATATATGGCTCTTTGTCTTAGAATATTGAATCAAAATACTAATTTCCAAATTTAGTTAGGGCCACCTTCTTCAGTTTGGTTCTTTATTTATAGTATATTTTGGTTCATTTCATATTGTTAATCGATTTTGGAGTATTCCCACTCCATCCTGCTTGATTCTAATTATTTTTTTGGAGTGTACTAAACATTAACATAGTTTTGAAAGTCAGATAGTCAAAGGCTATTCAGTTTGGAGTGTTACCTTAGTCTTTTGCCTCATTGTTTTTTGAAGAGCAGGCGAGTCATTAATTGAGATAATTGAATTTTATTTTATGTAATAACTATACATTTATTAAGTTCTCTCTGATTAATTTCTTGTGGATTTGACTAGGGTTTACAAGATACCTAATTCCATGCTGCCCTCTTCTGTCACTGTAGCAGAATCTGGCTTCTTTAGTTAATTAGTCTTATTTAATGGTGGAGAAAGGAGTTATGTGTCCTCCAGTTGTTTGGTTGTCTTTTGTATTTCAGGACCCTAATTTTTTTCCTTTTCCTCTTCATTACTCTATTGCCAAAGATTTCTTCTCCCTTGTTCTTGTTGTGTGTGTGTGTGTGTGTTTTCTCCAGGAGAAGTCTGCCAAATCAAGCATAAGTCCCTTCTTTAAAGTCTTGCTGGTTATACCTTCACACATTTTAGTATTTTCACATTTAAGTCAGGATTACTGTTTTTGGTGGTGGTTTTAAATAAACTTTATACTCATCAGTAGCTCCCTTCTTTCTTTTCATATTTTTTTAGCTTGCCCTTAGTTGCCACACAAAGATTTATGGCAGAACAGGAGAAGGAGAAATTGCTCATTGAGATTTGCTGGTTTTTTCTTATTTTCTTTAACTTGCAGTTACTTTGAAGTTTGGATTTTTTTTTTTTTTTTTTGTCTTAAATGATATCAAAGGTGTGTGTGTGTGTGTGTGTGTGTGTGTGTGTCTACTTTGATCTTGTTCAGTACTATTTTTGGAGAAAGTATTGAGAGTCTCTATTGGCTTTAGCCACCTGAGATCCCCACTGTTTTTACTCTAATTTCTCTCTACTTGTTAGAAGTTTCACATCCTATTTTTATGCATTGAGCAGTCTCTTAAAATTTTTCTTTGCATATTTATTTGAAAATCTGAAGTCAGTATTTTACTCTCCCAACACTTTTATCAGTCTTAGAGCATTTCAAGTTTGATCATTTACCTCCTAACTTTTATGCTACTGTTCTTATCCAGTATTTTGATTTTGTTATTTTAAATATCTTTTATATTTAGATGTTACTTATTTGTAATTTTCTGGACAGTGCTGTGTTTAGATTTATGTACTTATTTTAAAATCATTTTTAAATTTTTCAAGGCTTCCTGCTCTTTAGACCTTGATTCAGAGATTATTTTCCTTCCATATGAGTTGCAGACTTTAGTGTAAGAAGAGATTTTAAGGATACACTTTCATATTTTATTTCAAGGAAGCAGTATTTTATTTCTAACCTTGAAAAATAATGTTGCTGTGTGGAGGGGGGAGTGTTGTAAACATTCTAGTTTGATAGCTTTGTTGAGGGGTGGGATAGTTTTTATTTTGATTTTAGCACTTTGAAAATACTGTCACTGTGTTCTTGCTACCATTATTTTTGGGAGAGACACTGCCAGGCTAATTGTTGGTCTGTTTTGATGTATTCCTTCTTGTTGCTTTAAGATGGCCTCTACTTAGTATTTCAGTTTCCTTACAGTTAATCTACTTGTTGTGATTTTTTTTTTAATCCACCTTGAAATTCATTAGGTTTCCTTGATGAATTTTTGTTCTATAATTGGTGGAAAATTTACAACCATAAATTATTATTATTTTTTGCCTGTTGTTTTTATTCTCCCTTTGTGGGATTCTGATTAAATATATATTATTGTATCTGCCAAATCTTTTAACTTCCTACTATGTTTTCCATTTCATTGTCTGTTTAATATATATTTTGAGTAATTTCCTTATTTCTCCAGTTTCAGTAATTCTCTCTTCAACTGCATCTAATCTATTGCTTTTGAGATTCTTTTTTCTTTATGTTCAACAATGCTTTTCATTTGCAAAAAAATCTGTCTTTTGTGTTTCAAGTCTCATTTCTGTTTGTTATTTTGTTTCAAGGCTCTCATTGTGACAGCCTTGTCTTGCTTTCTTATTTTCATGATTTTATATGTATTTATTTAAATATTTTACATAGTTTGAAAGATATTTTGTGCCTGAAAATTTTAATGCTGAATTTATTTTGATGCTAATGGGTCTGTTTTTCATAGATTTTTATTTTACAAATGCATTTCTGTATTTATGTATGTGGCTGTCTTGCCTAACTACATATTCCATCAGGGGAAAAATATCTATATATTCATATCTTTATATATAGCTTAGAGTCTGGCATAAGGTAAGTTCCTGAAATATAGTCCTTGAATGAATAAAGGAGTTCCCATTCTTCTCCCTTCTCCCACAACATTACTTATTTAATCACTGGACAAATTAAGTTTCTAGTTTGTAAACAGTTTTTTCCCCCAAGAAAGTTTCCATTAATTGCACTACTTTCAAAGTCCTTGCACATAGTACAATGTCTCCTTTTTTGTTTCTCTGACAGCCTGGAGTCTTAGGTAACTACTTATATTCCATTGTTTTTTGTTACTTAGTATTCTAGAGAAGTTACACATCAATCATTCTTCTCTTAAAAGCAATCTGTATTGTCTGCTGGAGGTTATTGATTTTTTTTTCTTTAAATTTGAAGCTATCTTCTAGATATAACTTCTTTTTTACTGTTCTTTTACTAATTTTGTAAGGCACCCAATGATAGCTGTCTATCTACAGATCCTGATCTTAGTTCAACTAATGGTATTTTCTTTCTTGAAAAATGTTTTAGTAAATTGACTTTTTTTTTTTTTTTTTTTTTTTTTGAGACACCGTTTCACTCTGTTGCCCAGGATGTAGTGCAGTGGCACAATCTCAGCTTACTGCAACCTCTGCCTCCCAGGTTCAAGAAATTCTTCTGCCTCAGCCTCCTGATTAGCTGGGATTACAGGCGCATGCTACCAGGCCTGGCTAATTTTTATATTTTTAGTACAGACAGGGTTTCACCATGTTGGCCAGGCTGGTCTCAAACCCCTGAGTTCAGACAATCTTCCCGCCTCGGCCTCCCAAAGTGCTGGGATTACAGGCATCAGCATGGCAATTTTTAATTATATAAGTTTATGGGGGTACAAAGTGATGTTATAACTTATGAATACAATATGAAATATTTAAATCAATCTAGTTAACATATACATCTCTTCAAGTACTTAATTTTTTTATGGTGAGAACATTTGGAGTTTACTCAGCAGTTTTGAAATGTACAATATTCCCATTATTAACTATATTCACCACATTCCCATAGAACTAAAAAATAAAAATGAAAACATATTTATCCTGTCTGAGATTTCTATGTCTTGTGATCATTATTTCCCCATTCCCCCAACCCCGTCTTTTGTAACCACAATTCTACTCTGCTTCTAATTCAATTGTTTAGATTCCATATGTAAGTGAGGACCTGTGGTATTTGTCTTTCTGTGCCAGGCTTATTTCATTTAGCATAATGTTCTCTACTTCCATCCATGTGGTTGCAAATGACAGTTTCTTTTTTAAAGGTTGATAGTATTCTGTTCTGTATATGTACTGCATCTTCTTAAACAATAAATCTGCTGGTGGACACTTACGTTAATCCCATAACTTAGCTATTGTGAATAGTGCTGCAATTACCATGGGACTGAGTGCAGACATCTCTTTGAAAAACTGGTTTTAAATCTTTTGGGTAAATATCCAGAAGTGGGCCAGGTGCGGTGGCTCAAGCCTGTAATCCCAGCACTTTGGGAGGCCGAGACGGGCAGATCGCGAGGTCAGGAGATCGAGACCATCCTGGCTAACACGGTGAAACCCTGTCTCTACTAAAAAATACAAAAAACTAGCCAGGCGAGGTGGCGGACGCCTATAGTCCCAGCTCCTCGAGAGGCTGAGGCAGGAGAATGGTGTGAACCCAGGAGGCGGAGCTTGCAGTGAGCTGAGAGCCGGCCACTGCACTCCAGCCTGGGCGACAGAGCGAGACTCCGTCTCAAAAAAAAAAAAAAAAAAAAAAAAAATACAAAAAACTAGCCGGGCGAGGTGGCGGGCACCTGTTGTCCCAGCTAGTTGGGAGGCTGAGGCAGGAGAATGGCATAAACCCGGGAGGCGGAGCTTGCAGTGAGCCAAGATCCGGCCACTGCACTCCAGCCTGGGTGACAGAGCGAGACTCCGTCTTAAAAAAAAAAAAAAAAATCCACAAGTGGGATTTCTGAATTACATGGTATTTCTAGTTTTAGATTTTGAGAAACAACCATACAGTTTCCCACAGTGTACTAATTCATATTCCTACCAACAGTGCACAAGAGTTTTTTTCTCCACATCCTGCCAACATTTCTTGTCTTTTACCTTCTTAGTAGTAGCCATTCTGACAGGCGTGAGATGATATCTTATTGTAGGTTAAATTTGCATTTCTCTGATGATTACAGATATTACGCATTTTTTCATGCACTTGTTGGCCATTTGTATTTTTTCTTTTGAGAAATGTGTATTCACGTCCCTTGCCATTTTTAATTTTATTTTGTTTGTTTTGTTTTCTTGCCGTTGGAATGTTTGAGCTACTTAAATATTTTAAAAATTAACCTCTTATCGGGTATATGGCATGCACATATTTTCTCCCAATCTGTAGACTGTCTCTTCCTACTGTTGTTTCCTTTTGGGTTTGGTCTAATCACACTTGTCTACTTTAGCTTTTGTTCCCTGTACTAATGTAGTTAGATCTGAGAAATCATTGCCCATGTTGTGCAGTTTTTCTTCAGCCTTCTTCTAGTAGTTTTATAGCTTTTGGTCTTATGTTTAAGTTTTTAGTCCACTTCAAGTTGATTTTTATATATGGTGTGAGATTAGAGCCCAATTTCATTCTTCTGAATGTGGATATCCAGGTTTCCCAGCACCATTTATTGAAAAAACTATCCATTTCACATTGTGTGTTCTTGGCACCTTTGTCAAAAATCAATAGACTGTATATGCATGTGTTCATTTCTGAGCTTTCTACTCTGTTTTGTTGGTCTTTGGGTATGTTTGTGTATGTCTCTCTCTCTCTCTCTCTCTCTAATCAGTACCATGCTGTTTTCATTACTATAGCTTTATAGTATAGTTTGAAATCAGGTATTGTGATGCCACCAGCTTTGTTCTTTTTGCTCATGGCTGCCTTGGCTATTCAAGGTTTTTTACAGTTCCATATGAATTTAACAATATTTTTTATTGTTATGAAAAATGACTTTAGAATATTGATGGGAATTGCATTAAATTTATAGATTGCTTTGAGTAGAAGGGGCATTTTAACAATACTAATTCTTCCAATATGTGAACATGAGATATCTTTCTATATATTTGTGTTGTCTTCAATTTTTTTTTATCAGTGTTTTACAGTTTTCACAATATAGGTTTTTACCTTCTTGATTAAATTTATTCCCAAATATTTTTACTGCTATCATGAATGTAATTGTCCTCTTGAGTTCCTTTTCACAGGTATGTTGCTAGTATATAGCAATGCTACTGAGTTTTGTGTATTGATTCTGTATTTTGCAACCTTATTTTATTTGTGTATTTTTTTTCAAGTATTAACAGCTTTCTATATACATGAGATCATGTCATCTGCAAACAGTCAGAGTTTCACTTCTTTCTTTTCTATTTGGATGTCTTTTATTTATTTCTCTTGGCTAATTGCTCTGGGAGGGACTTCCAATATTGTATTAAATAGAAGTGGTAAGTGTGGGCATCTTTATCTTGTTTTGGAACTTATAGAAAGGCTTTCAGTTTTTCAGCATTAACTATACTGTTAGCTGTGGCATAATGTTTCTCATATATGACCTTTATTGTATCAAAGTAAGTTTACTGTACCTAATGTGAGAGTTTTAACATGAAAGGATGCTGAATTTTGTCAAGTGCTTTTCTTTTGCATCTGAATGAGATTATATGGTTTTGTCTTTCATTCTGTTAGTAATGATGTACAGCACTTGTTGATTTGTATATGTTGAATCATCCTTGCATCTGTCATAGTAGATTATCCTTTTGTTTTTCGGTTTGCTAGTATTTTGTTGATGACTTTTGCATCTATGTTTCTGAAAGATATTGGTCTGTAATTTTCTTTTCTTGTAGTGTGATGTTCTTGTAATACAGTTTATTTTCTTGTATTTTTTTAAATATTTGGTAGAATTCAGCCTCGAAACTCTCAGATCCTAGACTTTTCTTTGGTGGGAGAGTTTTTATTTCTGATTCACTCTCCTAACTTGTTATTGGTCTGGTCTTATTTTCCATTTCTTCATTTCTTCATGGTTCAATTTTGGTAGTTTGTATTTATCTAGGAATTTATACATTTATTCTGGGTTACCCAATTAATTTACTTATAATTGTTTGAGATAGTCTCTTACTCTTTGTATTTTTGTGTTATCAGTTGTAATGTGTCCTTTTTCATTTATATTTTATTTGAGTCTTCTCTTTTCTCTTACTGTGCCTAAATATTTGTTAATTATCTTTCCCAAAAACCAGCTCTTAGTTTTATTTGTGTTTTGTGTTGTCCTCTAATCTCTTTTATTTATTTTTGCTCTTATCTTTATTATTACCACTTTTTTCCTGCTAACTTAAGGCTGAGTTTTTTCTTTTTCTAGTTCCTTGAGATGTAACACTAGGTGTTTCCCTTGAAATGTTTTTTTCTTTTTTTGGTGTAGGCATTTATCATTACAAACTTTCTCCTAAGGCCTGATGTTGTGTTCCCATTTTTATTTGTCACAAAATATTTAACAAATTTTCCTTTTCTTTATTGATTTATTGGTCTTTTAGTAGCATATTGTTTAATTTTCATGTATTTATATTTTTTCCACCATTTCTCCTGTTATTGATGTCTAATTATATATTACACTATGTGGCAGAAAAGATACTTAATATAATTTTAATATCATAAATTTGCTGAGGCTTATTTTGTGCTCTAACATGTGAGATCTGTCCTGCAGAACATTTCATCTGCTTGAGAAGAATAAGTATTCTATTGCTGTTGGACAGAATGTTCTGTATGAGTCTGTGAGGTCCATATGGCCTAAAGTATTGTTCAAGTACAACATATCCTTATTAATTTTCTGTCTGGATGATCTTTTCATTGTTGAAAGTGGGATATTGTTGTCCCCTACAATTATTATATTCTAATATTTATCTCCTTTCAGATCTTTAATATTTGTTTTATATATTTAAGTGCTCTGTTGTTGGGTACATATATATTTATAATTGTTATATTCTGTGGACCTTTTTATTATTCAGAATATCCTTTGTCTCTTTATGCTGTATTTGGTGTAAAGTCTATTTTGTCTGATATAAGTATAGCTACCCTTGCTATCTTTTGGTTTCCCTTTGCATGAAATATCCTTTCCATCCCTTAATTTACAGTCTATGTGTGTCATTAAAAGTGAAGTAAGTCTCTAGTAGGCCTATAATTGGGCCTACTTGTTTTGTTACACATTTAGTGACTCTGTGTCTCAGATAATTCAATTCATTTACATTCTTGGTAATTATTGATAGGTAAGGATTTACTATTGCCATTTTTGTTGTTTTCTGTTATTTTGTAGATACTGTATTTTTTTCTTCTCTTGTGATTTAATGGTTTCCTGTGCTAGTATGCTTTGAATCTTTTTATTTTTGTTTTGTATTTCCACTAAATATTTTTTTCTTTGTGGTTACCATGAGGCTTATGTAGAACATCTTCTAACTGTATATTTCACATTATTTCAAAGTGAAAAACTAACTTTGATTGCATTTAACTCTACTTTGTACTTACCCTGTCCTCTACATTTCATATTTTTGATGTCGGAATTTTCATATTGTATAATATATATCCCTAACAATTTTAGCTATATTTATTAATAGTGTTTTTTTAAACTCTCATACTAGTATAAAACCCTCATACTAGTCTTACCATCATTACAATTTTAGAGTATTATGAATATGACTGTTTTACTTACACAATGTATTTTTTTGCTTTTTTATGATTCATATTATTAATTAACAACTTTTTGTTTCAGTTTAAAAACTTGCTTTATCAGTTCTTATAAGGTGAGTATACCAGCGATGAACTCCCTTTGCTTTTATTTTATGAGAAACTTTTTGTTTCTCCTTCATTTCTGAAAGATAGCTTTGCTGAATAAAGTATTCTTTGTTGTTTGTCTTTTTTTTTTTTTATTTAACACTTTGAATATATCATCCCACTTTCTCCTGGCATACAAGGTTTCTGCTGAGAAATCTGCTTATAGTCACATTGTCATTCCTTTGTATGTGATATGTTTCTTATGTCTTGCTGCTTTCAGAATTTTATTTATTTTTTGATTTTGATAGTTCATTATATGCCTTGATGAACTTCTTTCTGGGTTGCATTGATTAGAGACCTCTGTGCTTTCTGTCCTTGGCTGTTGGCATGCATCCCCATAAAGACATTTCTCAGCCATTATTTCTTTGAATATGTTTCTTTTCTGGCCCTTCTGCTTTCTATTCCTTCTGCAGTTCCCCATTATGGAATGTTCGGTCCTTTGCTGCTGTCCCTTAATTCCTATAGGCCTTCATTCTTCTTTTGTGTTTTTTCCTCACTAACTGTATAATTTTAAATGTCTGTCTTCCAACTAATTGATTCTTCTGCTTAATTGAATCTGTTGTTGAAGGATTCTTTTGAGTTTTTCAGATCAGTAATTGTATTTTTTATTTCTAGGGTTTTTATCTGATTTCTAAAAATTATTTTTATTGCTTTGTCAAGCTTATTTTTTGTTTTCCAAATTCCATGAAATTTCCTGTCTGTATATTCTTATAGTTCACTGAACTTTTTTGAGTATTATTCTGAATTCTCTTCATCAGTCATTTCATAAATGTACATTCCTTTGAGGTAGAAAATTGGAGCTTTATTACTTTCTTTAGAGGTGTCATGATTCCCTTATTCTTCGTAATTATTATGTCTTTGCATTATCGTCTGTACATTTGAGACAGCAGCCCCCTCTTCTAGCCTAACAGGTGTTCTTTGGCAGGGATAGATCTTCACTATTTAGCCTAGCCTGTGGTTCTGGAAGGGACAGCTGGTAACAACCCCAGACAGGTAGAACTTGTTCTGAGTTCTCTAGTTGACTGAGTCACTGCCTTTTGCTCAAATGTCAGGTGGGGCTACTGGTTGGGCTCTGCTGTCCAGTGGCTGGGGTCTGCTGTTAGGCATAGTTTCTGGCTGGATACTGTAGTAGCTTCTGGTCAGACTAGTCACAAGATATATTCCCTGGATGGCCAATTCAACTCTTTGGGATCTATAGTTGGGCAAGGCTTCAGGCTGGACTCCAAGTTTAGGCAGAATTGCTGCTCAGGACAGGTCAGAAGAGAGGCTATACTCTTTAGAAATGCATGATTGATAATTGACTACCTGTCAAGGTGGAGCCACAGGATGGGTCTTTTTGCAGAATTGAGTGGCTGTTTGCTCCGTGGTCAAGCAGGTCTAGCTCTTATGCTTCTCCAAATTTGTGGAAATGGGAAAGTTATTGGGTGGGCTTTTAGGCTGGTTGGAACCCCTAAGATTTACGTTCCACTGAGTGGAACAACTGAGATTTAGGCTGAGTAGAACCACTGCTTGACTTCCTGGGTCAAGCTGGCTACAGTTCTCTGAGATGTACAGAGGTGGAAGTCTTCCTGCCTGTACAAAGTTGTTAGGAGGGCTTATTGGCTTACTGGAGCCACTGTTTGACTTTCTTGGTCAAACTGGTGTCATCCATTCATTTCTCTAAAATCTAAAGAAGTAGGATTCTTCTTTCCTGAATGGGGTCATTGGGTAGACTTTTTAGCTTCATAGAGCTGCTGCTTGGCTTCCTGGGTTAAGCGAATTTAGGCTCTTCATGTCTCTGAAATGGAAGGAAGTGGGCACCTTTCTGCCTGTACACGATCTTTGGAGTGGTCTCTGAGATTGGGCAGGACAACTTATGATGTCTAGGACTTAAGTTTTGTTGAACATCCCATCAGGTTTCTGAAGGCAACCAGCTCAGCTTTGTGGGCGTTGACTGGTATCTGTAATTGGATACCACAACTGGTAGGAACACAGAGGTACCACCAAGATCCGTGACCTGATCACTAGGACCTCTGCCTCCTTTCTTTGTTTCTACCTGATCCCAAGTAGTCTAGCCATGACATTTTCACTACTGTTTTCTATGAAATAATAAAACGAAAGTGGGCTGTCTAGGAAGCATCCCAGAATGGTAGGGATGGGTATGACTGCCTCTATTTCACACCCCTGCCCTCAACTCATAGAAACTATGGGGGCCCAAGGAAATTCTTTTCATTTGGCATTGTGCCAACTTAAAGGAGCATGAGGGATGTCATAGTTGGAGTGAGACCATTCTTTTTACCTTTCTCATTGTAATTTCATTCATTTCTATGGACCACATTGGTGTCTTAGTCTTGTTTCCAAGTGTTGGAGTTTTAAAAAAGATATTCTTCTAGTCTGTGGATAGTTGCTAGTTGAACTTTCTCTGGAGGGCAGTGGAGGAGAAGACTTCCCATTTTGCCATCTTGCTGACCTCACCCATTCTACACCTGTATGGTGACTTCCACAATATCTGTTGTGTTTTATCTCCAGAATTCCCTTAGATTTTAAATTAATGCCTTGATTTTACTGTCACTGTTTTCACTGTTTTCTTCTGAGTTCTAGACATTTCAAGTATGTCTTCTATGTATATAATACAGCTTTGGTGATAAAGTAAGTTGTACACTACCTCTAATGAGATTTTTTTCTTTTTTTCTTTTTTCTTTTTTTTTTTTTAGATAGAATCTCGCTGTGTTGCCCAGGCTGGAGTGCAGTGGTGTGATCTTGGCTCACTGCAGCCTCCGTCTCCTGGGTTCAAGCAATTCTTCTGCCTCAGCCTCCTGAGTAGCTGGGACTACTGGCTAATTGTTTTGTGTTTTTAGTAGACACGGGATTTCGTCACACTGGCCAGGATGGTCTTGATCTACCGACCTCGTGATCTGCCCACCTCGGCCTCCCAGAGTGCTGGGATTACAGGTGTGAGCCACCGTGCCTAGCCTCTAATGAGACTTTTAATTCAAAATACATTAAATATTCACATGAACTCTTCTGACACAGATTATTCTTACTTTGTGCCCACCTCTGTAGTTGAAACCTCTTCTTTAGTCTTCCTGAGACAGAAAATCAGAAAATATGTAACATGCTTTCCAATTTTACTCAAAAGCATCTTTTCAGAGAGACATTTAATTATAATGATTCTTAGAAGTTCTTTCCACCTGGAGAATTACTTCATCTATATGCTGATTTTTTTCTACCTCCCTATTGGGAAGAATCTCTATAGGCAATAATTCTACCATCTGTGACCTCAAGAAAGGATTGCTTCTGCTCTTCATTCTAGGAGGGAGCTTTGCCAGGCTAGGATTTTGCTAACTAAGGCTGATAAAAATTGGCACTACTCTGTTCAGAACAGAAGTATTTTTGCAGGTTGTAATTCATGGCCACCTTCTTGGAAGGAAATAATTTCTAATACAATGGTAAACAACTGTGAAATTTTGAGATTAACACTTTGGATACTAACTATCCACCTACTAACCAATATTCAAAAGCCTAATAGTTATTAACCAGGGGTCTTTTTCACTAGTCAAAAATATCCTTTAAATGATCCTTTTCTTTGCCCCATGTCTCTGCCAAGAAGATATGTTTGAATTGGTCCATTTTATTCTTTTTTCCTTTGATGTTAAGTTTATAATTTAAAATTTTGAAACTAAATTTTATGCGGACAAATCTAACCAGTCTTTCTGCTTCATAAGAAATTATCAATATTATTCTACTGACATCTGGACCATTAACTAGAGAAGTTAAGCTTTCTATCCCTCCTGTAAGTTAACATATGTTCTGGAAATTGTATCAGTTGCCTAACAACAGATTGTGTATAGCTTTCTATTTATGCATCCACTCCATTTAAGAGAATGCCTGCCTCATTGTCTGCCCTTATCCCCCAGACTTGGATGTGTTAGTGTAGATTTGTCAGTGTCCCTTATACTTCTTAGACAGGGTGTTTTTTCATAGGAGGAAGAATCCTGGAGTACAAATTCCTAATTTTTGACACCATTTCCAGTTCCCAAGTACAAATATAAGGTTTTTATTTTTATGGTGTTATTTTCATGACAACGTAGCCTTCATCTAAAACGTTTGATATTTCTTTTCTTAAAATTATACTTTAAGTTCTGGGATACATGTACAGAATGTTCAGATTTGTTACGTAGGTATAAACGTGTCATGATGGTTTGCTGCACCCATCAACCCATCATATCATCTACATTAGGTATTTCTCCTAATGCTATCCCTCCCCTAGCCACCCACCCCCTGGCAGGCCCTGATGTGAGATGTTCCCCTTCCTGTGTCCATGTATCCTCATTGTTCAACTCCCATTTATGAGTGAGAACATGCAGTGTTTGGTTTTCTCTTCCTGTATTAGCTTGTTGAGAATGATGGTTTCTGGCTTCATCCATATCCCTGCAAAGGACATAATATCATTCTTTTTATGGCTGCATAGTATTCCATGGTGTATGTATGCCACATTTTCTTTATCCAGTCTATCATTGATGGGCATTTGAGTTGGTTACAAGTCTTTGCTATTGTGAACAGTGCTGCAGTAAATATATGTGTGCATCTGTCTTTATGGTAGAGTGATTTATAATCCTTTGGGTATATACCCAGTAATGGAATTGCTGGATCAAATGGTATTTCTGGTTCTAGATCCTTGAGGAATCGCCACTGTCTTCCACAATGGCAGAACTAATTTACACACCTGTCAACAGTGTAAAAGCGTTCGTATTTCTCCATACCCTCTCCAGCATCTGTTGTTTCCTGACTTTTTAGTGGTCGCCTTTCTAACTGGCGTGAGATGTCATCTCATTGTGGTTTTGATTTGCATTTCTCTAATGACCAGTGATGAGCTTTTTTTTCATGTTTGTTGGTCTCATAAATGTCTTCTGTTGAGAAGTATCTGTTCATATCCTTTGCCCACTTTTTGATGTGGTTGTTTGTTTTTGTCTTGTAAATTTGTTCCTTGTAGATTCTGGATATTAGCCCTTTGTCAGATGGATAGATGGCAAAAATTTTCTTCCATTCTGTAGGTTGCCTGTATATTTTGATGATCATTTCTGTTGCTGTGCAGAAGTGCTTTAATTAGATCCCATTTGTCAATTTTGTCTTTTGTTGCCATTGCTTTTGGTGTTTTAGTCATGAAGACTTTGCCCATGCCTGTGTCCTGAATGGTATTGCCTCGGTTTTCTTCTAGGATTTTTATGGTTTTAGGTCTTACATTGAAGTCTTTAATCCATCTTGAGTTAATTTTTGTATATGGTATAAGGAAGGGATCCAGTTTCAGTTTTCTGTGTATGGATAGCCAGTTTTCCTAACACCATTTATTAAATAGGGAATTTATTAAATAGGGAATCCTTTCCCCATTGCTTGTTTTTGTCAGGTTGGTCAAAGATCAGATGGCTATAGATGTGTGGTGTTATTTCTGAGGTTTCTATTCTGTTCCATTGGTCTATATATCTGTTTTGGTACCAGTACCATGTTGTTTTGGTTGCTGTAGCCTTGTAGTATAGTTTGAAGTCAGGTAGCATGATGCTCCAGCTTTGTTCTTTTTGCTTAGGATTGTTTTGGCTCTATGGGCTCTTTATTGGTTCCATATGAAATTTAAGGTAGTTTTTTTCTAATTGTGTGAGGATATTCAATGGTAGCTTTAGGGGAATAGCATTGAATCTATAAATTACTTTGGACAGTAGGGCCATTTTCACGATATTGATTCTTCCTACCTATGAGCATGGAATGTTTTTTCATTTGTTTGTGTCCTCTCTTGTTTCCTTGAGCAGTGGATTGTAGTTCTCCTTGAAGAGGTCCTTCACGTCCCTTGTGAGTTGTATTCCTAGGTATTTTATTCTCTTTGTAGCAATTGTGAATGGGAGTTAACTCATGATTTGGCTCTCTGTTTGCCTGTTATTGGTGTGTAGGAATGCTAGTAATTATTGGTTTTGTATCCTGAGACTTTGCTCAATCCAGGAGCTGTTTTATTGAAAAGATTAACAAAATAGATAGACCACTAGCCAGACTAATAAAGAAGAAAAGTGAGAAGAATCATGCAGATACAATAAAAATGATAAAGGGGATATCACCCCTGATCCCACAGAAATATAAACTACTATCAGAGAATACTATAAACATACCTACACAAACTAGAAAATCTGGAAGAAATGGAAAAATTCCTGGACACATACATTCTCCCAAGACTAAACCAGGAAGAAGTTGAATCACTGAATAGCAAGTTCTGAAATTGAGACAATAATTATTAGCCTACCAACCAAAAAAACCCTGGGACCAGACTGATTCACAGCCGAATTCTACCAGAGGTACAAAGAGGAGCTGGTACCATTAATCTGAAACTCTTCTAAACAATAGAAAAAGAGGAATTCCTCCCTAACTGATTTTATGAGGCCAGCATCATCCTGATACCAACACCTGGCAGAGACAACAAAAAAAGTTGTGTCTCAGGCCAATATCCCTGATGAACATCGATGCAAAAATCCTCAATAAAATACTGGCAAGCTGATTCCAGGAGCACAGGAAAAAGCTTTTCCACCATGATCAAACTGTCTGCATCCCTGGGATACAAGGCTGTTTCAACATACACAAATCAATAAACGTAATCCATCACATAAATAGAACCAATGACAAAAACGACATGATTATCTCAATAGATGCCAAAAAGGCCTTTGATAATATTCAACACCCCTTCCTGCTAAAAACACTCAATAAATTAGATGTTTATGGAACATATCTCAATAGATTCTGAAAAGGCCTTCGATAATATTCAACACCGCTTCATGCTAAAAACACTCAATAAACTAGTTGTTTATGGAATATATCTCAAAATAATAAGAGCTATGTATGACAGTCCCACAGCCAATATCATATTGAATGGGCAAAAGCTGCAAGCATTCCCCTTGAAAACTGGCACAAGACAAGGATGCCCCTCTCTCACCACTCCTATTCAACACAGTGTTGAAAGTCTGGCCAGGGCAATCAGGCAAGAGAAAGAAATAAAGCATATTCAAATAGGAAGAGAGAAAGTCAAATTGTCTCTGTTTGCAGATTACATGATTGTATATTTAGAGAACCCCATTGTCTCAGCCTAAACCATTTGATATTTCAAAGATATCTTAAGGTCAGCTAAAAACTCACTACTTTATAAAGTTAATTAGCCAATTATTCTAACTAAAAAATATTTACCAAGTGCCTACTATGGACATAGTACTATGATTGAGCTTAGAATTTGGAAGAGTTCTCTTTTAGTATCTTACGACTTAGCTGAGAAATTAAGTTCTGTAGATTGCAAACCAGATGAAAACATTAGGGATTTTGAGAAAAACTATGATAACATAAATTACTGATATGCAATAAAAAACAGATGACATCTTAAGAGGTAGTCATTACAGCTGGGTCTTTAAAAAATATGTGAATTAACCAGACAGTTACTGGGAAACCATTTTTCTGGGGGCTGAAATAATGATTATACTGGGATGGCAACAAAAGTGGATTCTGAACAGTAAAGAATGAGAATTGCAGTTAGAAGGGTTGATTAGGTTGATTGTGGATGGCCTTGAAAGATAAGAGGAGTAGCTGAAAATTTGGGTTTGATAGAGTGAAGGTAACTATTTTAGGGAGGTTGGAGCAGTAGCCAAAAACAGAGAGAAGTGCCAGTTAGAGCATCCTGGAGGAGTCCAGGCTTAGGATGGTGCTAATGTAGCTTACAGTGGTTGAAGCATGACAGTAGAAAACTAGCAGGTGTTGGTAACTGCTGGGTGAGTTGTGTAGGATCAAAACATTTTTTGCTGATTAAAAAAGACATTGTATATGACACTGCTTTTTCAACTTTATTAAGCTGTGGAATTTACATTATGATTGATTTCAGAAAATAAAGTGTAACAGTGTCACAAGTCCCAGATCTAGAAATATTGGATGCAGTAATGAACTCTTTGTTCTTCAGGCCAGAAGTCTGATGCCTTTTGGCTGTCTACATTTTTCCTCACTGCCGTCTGGCTCTGAGCACTTGTAGTTTGGGTCTTTCCAACTCTCTGTTCCTGCTCAGTAAAGTTTGGGTCTTTCCAACTCTTTGTTCCTACTCAGTAAAGTATCGGTGCTGCCTTACAGGGTTTTACTGAATTTTATTGACCAACCTTTCCCTCCCTTCTCTTTCCCTTTTTCCTTTCCTTTTCCCTTCCCTTCCCTCTTCCCTTCTCCTTCTGTTTTTCCTGCCCTTTTCCATGCCTCCTTTTTCCTGTCCTTTTCCATCCCTCCTTTTTCCCTTCCCTTCCCTCTCCCTTCTCCTATTCTTCCTTTCCCTCCCCTTCCTGTCCCTTCATTTTTTCCTTTCTTTTCCTTTTTTTCTTTCCTTTTTTTCTGTCCCTCTCCCTTTCCCTCCTCTCCCTCTTGTCTTTTTTAAGAGATAGGGTCTTGCTCTGTCACCTAAGCTGGAGTGCAGTGGCACAATCATTGCTCACTGCAGCCTTGAACTCCTGGGTTCAAGGGATCCTCCCCACTCAGCCACCTGAGTAGCTGGAACTACAGGGCTTAAGCCATGGCACCTGGCTTCCTGATCCTTTTTTCTTAATTTTCTCTTTCCGAAACGGTTATTGAATTCCTACTGTATTGTAAGGCCCTGTTTCTAGACACAGAAAATAAAAAAGACTAAAACTGTTGTGTGATGATTATGTTAATCAGTAAACCCAAGTGCCTTTTCATTAGTATTATCTAAGTTTTTGAGAGACATTTGTTTTCACTCACAGGAGCAAGAGGAAAATGTTTCTCATTCAGAGAGGGCTGTTTTGTTTTTCTCACACCCTATCAATAGGTGATCGCTTTTTCCTGCAGTTTTGGCAATTGACATACACTGAAAAGTTACTTTCATCTCCACTAGGGGACAGTGTATCACCGTTAAGTTTTTTCTTCCATATTGGCAAAATGTATACAAAAAGAAAATTTAGCTTCAAATTACTTTGATTTGATATTAATGGTCTTATAACAAGCTTGTTGAAGGTTTAGTAAGTCTAACACTTGTGGTTTTTGTATATTGTATATGGTACAGAGATAGGGATGTGTATATTTATGACTAGATGTAAATATAGCTAGTACACTTGTTTAGTGTTTGAAATTTTGTGACATTTAAATAATACCTTTTGCATAAGTTCACCAAAACAAGGATGGAAGATGGGTATTAATATCAAACTATAAGCAACCTGATTTTCAGGAGATTTTGTAACTCATGGAAATTGTAATTCAATTTTTAGGTATGGAATTTGCTGAGACAATGTAATGTTTACCCTTAAAGAAACATTGTGTAATCTCTTGAGACATCTAAAGCTTAAATACATATGCATACATTTTAACTTTATAGTTTTCCTTTTAGCAGAGTACATTGTGTTCTTTAGAAGCAATGTGTATAGAAGATAGATATCGCTAAGAGATTTCCTTTCAGCTTGTCCATAAAGATTTAGAGGACAATTACGTCATAGCTTTTCCTGCTATTCTTTGAGATGGTATTCCACCAAATCCACATAAATTTGATTCTAACAGCCTACTATAAATTTGTTTACACTTTTTAAATTCAAATGCTGATATTTGTGTAGTTCAATTATGGGATTTAATGTTTTAAAATATACTTTTAAAAAAGGTTTGTCCATTTTAAGTACTCTGGGAATAGTTTCTCCCAAAATTATCCTTTGAGAAAATTGAAAATTGAAAGGGACTGTTAGTAAGTAAGGATTTGTGAGGATATGGGCATCATATAAAACTGACCACTTACACACTTGCAAGATGCTACGTATTAGTAATTTACTTCACTGCAGGCTTTCCTTGCTCAAATTTTGAGGTGGGAAGGGGAGAAGGATGTAAAAGAAGAGCCACTATGAGTTAGGGGAGGTCCCACTGTCATTGCCAATCTTCTGTGAAAATAAATCTCCTAATTTCCCACAAATTTGCCAAAGGCTTAGGAGTCCCTTCAAAGTTTCATCAAGACTTCACTACTCTGCTAAAGATGCTGGATATAGTCATCATAAAAGAACCAACTCAACAACAAAAAGAGGCAAACACAGACAAAGATTGGCATGTGGGATTTTATTGACAAGACTTCATTACTATGGACTAAATTTAGAATTACCTTATATGTTTAAAAGATAATGATAATTAGATCTCTTCTTTTGTGCATCTTTCACCCAAACATCGTGTATTTCATCCTAAACTTGAAATTATAGGTGACAGAGAAGTAGCTAAATATAAGTTTCTAGGTAAAACTCATGGTGAATTTTAATCCTAAATAATTCAGTTTGATGATTTAGAAAATTAAAAATACCTATTTTGTATTGCTATTTTTTTTGTCTTCTAATAGTCTTAAAATACAGCTATTATGAAACTATTTAAGATCTGTGTGAACAATTGTTACGTGCTGGGTAAAATTAAGTACACTTTTTTTTTGTTACTACTTTTAGCTGGAATTTTAGATAATTTTCTTTATATCTAAGAAGAAAGCTAAGACTTTGTGAATTATTAATATGATTCCTTTAGGGGCCTTTTACTGAAGCCTTGAATTTTCAAGCAAAAAAGATTTTCTTTGTATAGATTTTGAAAAGATTTATGGAGAGAAATGTTCTCCCGGAATTTGGACAATGTTCAGTACTATTGATTTTCTATGACAACAAATCAAATTTAGCTCCGTGAATTTAACAGTCTTAAAACTAAATTTTAAAATAATTTGTTTTTCCTCTGTGAATAAAATGTGTTCATTGTGGAGGTTTTGAAAATATAGCAAAGCAGAAAGAAGAAAAAATATTGTCATAAAGCCATCATCCAAAAATAACTTCTGTCAACATGTTTATATTTTCCCTCCCAGTATTTTAAGAAAGCTGACTACTGAAGAGTATACTATTTTTCTCCTTTTTAGCTGGTCTCTATTTTTGCTATAATATAGTTGTAACCAAGAAAAAGAGTGAAGCTGGATGTAATAGCTCACACCTATAAGCCTGGTACTTTGGGAGGATGAGGTAGAAGGATTGCTTGAGAGTAGGAGTTTGAGATCAACCTGGGCAATGTAGCGAGACCTTGTCTCTTCAAAAAATTAAATATTAGACATGGTGGCACATGCCTGTAGTACCAGCTACTCAGGAGCCTGAGGCAGGAGGCTCACTTGAGCCCAGGAATTCGAGGCTGTGGTAAGCTGTGATTGTGCCACTGCACTCTACCCTGGACAACAAAATTTTCTTAAAAAAATTGACACTGTTATGAAGTGAACAAGATGATAAAACAAGCACACCGGCTATGACAATAATTTAGATTTAATAGAAAATGCAGACTTCAACACATTATATAGGATTCAATAGTTCTGTTTTTAAGTTGCACAAGTGTATGCTTTTTATTTTTATGTGTGGATATGTAAACATTGTTATGCAGTTTTATATCTTATGCTCTTTATGGCTGTTGAGCTGGAATCAAAGTAAACCAGTTCCAGATTTTTTTTTTTTTTTTTTTTTTTGCTAGTTATAGATAGTAAATTAACTGCTGCTGAATGTAATCTCAGTGGTTTTCCTTCTTTACTTTTTAATCTGGAGATCGGGGTACCTACTTTTCTTGCAACACCTTTGTAAGACCTATCTTATCACATTGATATGCCACAAAAAAATAAGTCATATCTTTTGTTCCCAAAGTATTTCTTGTCCAATCTGGACTCATCTGTTTTTGCCACCTCTTTCTCTCATCCTTTGATTCCACTTCTTTTATGAATCATCTCAGCATTATTTAATGTTATCATGCTCTGAATTCCCTCATCTTTTTATGCCCAGAAATGGTGATACTGTCTACCTTCTCACTTTATACTTATTTGTGTTTATTACATCACATTACTTTTCTAGGAATGGGGTTGATGTTTCCTTTATCTTGTTTGTTTCATGAAAGCAAATATTCCCAAATGACTTGGCTGCTAGGATAGCCCACATGTGGTTTTCTAAATGTTCCAAATAGGTTTCCTAATGTTAAGGGGATTACCAATAGATAAGGTAGGAATAGAAAAATAGAATAGTAATATGATCATGAAGTATTAAAACGACTATAATACTAATTTGTCATTTTCTTCTCTCTGTGCTACAGGTCAAATGTTTTTTTACTGTCTTCAAGATCACTTATACTGTGTTCTGCACTCCCTATTCATTATAAAACCAGTCCAATTCTTAATTTCAAGGATTTTATAACTAAAATTCTCTTTATTATAGATTCTTTGTTGAAAATTTCCATTTTTCATCAACATTTTTATCTTTAGTTCTATTTTTTAATGTGTTAAGCATGGTTATTTTGAAATCCTTGCATACTGATTCCAATGTATGTCTCATTTCTGGGTCTGCTTAAATTATTTTTTCTCTTGATAATAGGTTTTTTTTTTTTTTTTTCTGAATCTTTGCTTTCTACGTCTTTGCTTATCTAGTAATCTTTGATGCCACGCTTTGAGTACAAACATTATAAAAGCTCTAGATTATTTTAATGTCCTCTAAGGAATATGAAATTTATTCTAGCAAGCGGTTGTATTGCTGAATCAATTTGATCCTGTGGACGTTGTTGACGCTTTTTTAGGGCAGGTTGGGTTCAGTCTTGCCTTATACCCAGGCTGTAGTCATGGCTTTTCAGACATCCCAGTGAAAGCCATGGATGTTCACCAAGGCCTCTTCATTCTAGCTGGACTCAAATGTAACCTCCTGTTCCTTGGCACAGTGGGGCCTCAAAAATCTCTCCTGGCTCTCCAACTTTCCAGCAGTTATTCTCTGCTAGGCCTCATTGAGTTCTTCCTTGGGCATGCACAGTTAGGAGCTGGCCAAGGACTGAAGGCATTTTTAGCAGATTTTTAGGAGTTCTCAGCAATTCCTTCCTGTCAGGGACGCTGCCTGCAGAAATACAAGCCACTCTGACAGCTTTAAATTGTTATCTATGTCTTTTCTACCCAGAGAGATTGCTATGCTCTCCTTGGGTTCTGTTTTTCTTCTGTGTAGATTGCAAAAATGCTCTCAGCATGACAGCTGGGGAGAATGTTAGGAGGCTCTTCTTTCAAGGATTATAGACATGCATATGTTACTGTCCAAGACCTGCAAAAAATATTCTCACATAACTTTTCCAGACTTAATGGCTATATATGGTGTGAGGGAGATATGTACTACTCTGTCATAGCTGAAATTAGTTTACTTCATAAAGGTAATAATTCCAACTGCGATTGTTATTGAATATTTACTAGGTACCAGTGTTTTACATGTCTTATCTAAATTCCCACAAAAAATGTTATCCCATTTTTAGATGAAAAAATGGAGAGCTATACAACTTCAGCAGTTTGCTCAAAGATCACTTAAGTTGTCAAAGCTGTATATAAATAGCAGCAGTCTGACTTCCCAGCTGCATAGTTTATTAAAGGAATACTGTACATTTTTCAAGGAATATACAAATGGGCCAATGTGCAAAAATAAATTACCTTTGTAACTCAGGTTTTGTAATCCAGCACATAATATTTGTAAATGGTCATCAATTTAAAAATGCCTTTTTGAAGGGAATATGCTTCAGTTTATAGACATACAGAAAAATTCAGAGGATGCTGCAGAAAGTTCCCATACACTCACATCCAGCTTCTCCCAT
This sequence comes from Macaca nemestrina, assembly GCF_043159975.1. Taxonomy (NCBI): domain Eukaryota; kingdom Metazoa; phylum Chordata; class Mammalia; order Primates; family Cercopithecidae; genus Macaca; species Macaca nemestrina. The sequence goes on along the minus strand of NC_092128.1, from coordinate 86,858,062 downwards.
TATTAATATGATATGTTTGTTACAGTTTATGTACCAACATTGATGTATTGTTATTAACAAAGTCCACAGTTTAGTCAGATTTCCATAGTTCTACCTAATTTGTTTTTCTGTTCCAGTACCCCATGTTACTTTTAGTTCTCTTCAGGCATCTCTTGGCTGTGACAGTTTCTCACACTTCCCTTGTTTTTTGATGACCTGTACAGTTTTGAGGAGCACTTGTCAGGTATATCATAGAATGTCCCTCCAATAGGAACTTTTCTGATGTCTTTCTCATGATTAGCCTGGAGGTACAGGTTTTTGGGAGGAAGCCCACAGACATGAATGTCATTTTCACGTAATTTAAAGAGTGTATACTATCAGCATGATTTTTCACTGTTCATATTGACCCTGCTTACCTGAGTTTAATAAACATTTTAAATGTTTATAATATTTGGAACTCACAAAGTAATATGTGTGTGTGTATATATACACACACACATTTATGTATGTGAATAATAAAATGATCTCCTGTATTGCACCTCTGCTTCCCCAAGCATTCCTCTGCACTCTCCCCAAGCATTTTTTTTGTATATTTGCTGGAGGCAAGAAGTGCTTTTATAAGATATATTGGGTTTGCAGTTTTTTCCTGTGTTAATACTGTTCTAGAGATATCAAATTTTGAGATTAGTTTGAAATCCATGAATTGTGTGACTACCTAATCTTTCCACAAACTAGAGTTTCCTGAATATATATGTGTCTAACCATCTTAATCAGTTTTTAAATTTCCATGTTTCTTAAGGGTAGAATGATCAAATGAGTTCAGGCAGAGAGGGAAAACAAATGTTCAGTAGAATGACATAGTTTCTTGTCCTTCAATTCTAATCTTTCAAAATGAAGCCTGTAAAAAATTGAAGAAGTAAATTAATCTTTAAAAGGACATCTTAAATTCTTTACTAAAAATATGTACATTATGGAGATATCAAAATGAACATAGATGATTTATTGTAAGATATAGAAATGTGATTTTTCTAGCCCTGGGATCTTAAACAGTTTTTCCTTAATTTCTTCATTTGTTACTGTGCTGCCTTCATTATAACAAGTATAAACTGGTTTCAACAGGGCGATAGAGACAGACTTGTTCTATTTATTTTTGAAAGAGGAACCTTAATTATCATCTGTGTTATGTCTCAATTTAATAAATGAGACTTAGGAATAGATGTGTATTATAGACCCTGCAGCACTGTAATTAATTGATCATTAAGAATGACAAATACATATCAATAGTTGGTTTGTATTTGCTCATTTTAGAATATTTATATGTTTATGAATGATGTGACACAGATGAAATCTACTCTTATATAAATCAATCGTATTTTAAGCCCAAACATACATAGTTTTATGATTTGTTTAGATGTGGTTTAGGTATTGTGATATTCTGGAAACCAAAATGGCATTTGAATCCAATTTTAAAATGTCATATAAAACTCGCTTTCAAGAAGCAAAGCAGCTGACATTCAGCATCTTGCAGATCTTTTCCAGCTCTACCCCTTAGAACACAATCGGAGAAATTGATAGAAAAGAGCACTTTAAGCAGAGATGGCCTCTCACCATCATCCTCATAGCTGAGGAACCCAGACACAGGGTGGTGGGAGCATGTAGTAGTTGTGGTGAGGCTTCAATAACATATTAATTTTGTACTATTGCCAGGCTTTAGGCTAAATATGCATATAGGAGAAAACAAAGTAAGCAATTGTAGTTAGTGTTAACAACTGAGCTCAACTAAAAGGGTGATATGTCTATCATAGTCAGAACCTCTTTTGCTTTGAATTTGTTACAATTTATGGAGTGCTACCATGTGTTAGGCATTGAGAAAAGTGTTCCATATTCAAAGATAAAATGAAAAATTCTTTACATCAAAAAACGCATCATCTGGTAAAATAGATGGTCAACTAAAAAAGACTATTAAAATTTAGTGTGCTAGAGGAATTCACAGCTGTGGAAACATATAGTCACTTCACCCAAATTGGACTGGAGGATAGGAGTCAGGGTAGATTTCAAGAATCTCTGATACCTAGGTTGAACCGTGAAGAGTAATTAGGGTCAGATAAGCTAGAAAGGGTGTGGGAAAGCTTTTCTGGCAAAGGAATTAGCTGGCCCAAAAAGATTCAAGCTCAGAAAAATAGCTTGTTTGCACAATCTTAAGCAGTTCTATGTGGCTTGGAGAATTGAGCAATTTTAGGGGAATATCAAGAAGAGGCCAAGAGGATAAGAGACATTTTATTATCAGGTAAAGAGATCAGACTTTATCCTGAGGTTTAAAAGTGATCTTCAAAGGATTTTAGTCAGGATACTGATGTGATCAGATCTATATTTTAAAGTAAGTATTTTGACTTCCCTGTGGGAAATGGAGTATAAGAGGGTAAGACTTTAGAGGGACTATCTGTGTGAATATTCCAGTTATTGAGGACAGAAGGTGCTATGCTGGCAGTGGCAGTTTGAGCAGCCTTATCCTTAATGCCTTATCCCAATGTATATGGATGCAAGAAACAAGAGGAAGGAGCTACAGTAGATCCTAGTGATATACTGGATATTGGGTTAAGGCATTAAGGATGATTCTGGAGTTCAGAGACTGGTTACCACATCTGGTTTAACAGATAGCACAATTCACAACACAGAGACCTGAAAGATATTAGCTCTGTTTCTATTTTCCCTTCACATTATAATCTCCTCATTATAAATAATTAGAATAAATGGATTCTTACAGGCAATATGGTTTCAAAGGCAAAACCACTTTTTAGCAACTTGTGAAGTAACTCATTTCTTGAATTTTCTCTATTCTTACTTTACAAACAGCAAGCAGGGTTTTTCCCCCCATACCAGTACTCACAAACAGTTCCTAACAAAGTTGGAGAACACTCAGAAACAAGATGAAGAAAAGGATTGCATCATTGATGAAATATTCACACTTCAGTGAAGAGCCAAAGGTTGTCAGAAATTGGATTAAGGGAAAATAATCTTTTCTTTCTGTTAGCATTTGAAATTGTGTCATGTTTTTCCTTGTATCTTAAGCAAATATTTTTTGGTCTCTAATGAAAAGTGTTTGTGAAAGTATTTCCTCTTTATTTGGGAACTGTGTCCATGACAGTGGCTAGAGTCTGAGTTTCTAAAATGCCAAATCCGGACAGCAGCAGATTTTGAAAAGTGACTTGTTTTCAAATTTAACACATGGCATTTTTTTTTTTTAATATTATTGTTTTATCCTTTCTTTTCAGGATGAACAGAAGCTACAGGAGAGTTTAAGGCAAGGTGCTATCATTATTGCTTCATTAGTCAAGGAAAGAAATTCTGGACTCATTGGTCAGCTTCTGATAGCATGAAGAACACAGAAAATTACCTACTTTCTAAAACATCTACTTGAGTATCTTTATTGTGCTTTATGCCCCCACTACTGTGTGTGGTAGAATGTTTCAATTGTCTTTTATATCTTCTCTATGTAGGATGTGATGCTTAGATTATAAAGCAGATTAACGTTTATATTTATGAAATAAAGAATACTTTTGTGTATGACAAATATTAATTGCCTGAACCAGAAAAAAATAGTAGATAAGTGGAAAATAATAGCCTTCAAATGAATCTTTTCACAGAGACATGAAAGGTCAAATAGAAATAATGATGGGTGAGCTATTCTTTCAAGGAATGAGAATTTAGAAAACTTCAGCTATTATCCTAACTGATAATTAATCATTCACACTATTATGAAGCTAATGGATAAACTTCAGAATTGTTCTCACTTGTGTAATTGTCCTGTCACCAGGTGATATTTTGTCTTTTTGTCTTGTGTTAAAAATTTCTACACCTTAGTAAAAAAGGGTGAGGGGGAGGGCCAGGGAACGGAACTGTTTGTTTCTAGTATTTTCCCCATTTGCCACATATTACTCAAGATCTCTAAAAGAGATGTCATCTCCTTCTTTTCTGTTTTTAAATTGTATGTTATTCTTGGTTTGTGAACTATAATTATGACTTACATTATTTTAAAGGGTCTCTAGTTTTCTGAATGAACTTAAAAGTGTCTGGAAAGTTTCGTAAGTGATTTTGGTCAGTTCCTGGTTAGTTTTCTTCCAGGTAGAGCATCTATTGTACATCATAGAGTTAAATTAGTTATTTTGATTCAGATGCTGCTACCTTTTAAAATCAAGTTCTTATTTCCATTTTCCATTGGTATATCCATCTTAAATATTAATATTTTCCCTTGTATTTTATAATTATGGATGTCGTTTAATTCATTAGAGGTGCCTTTTAATCTGTACATACATTTTATTTACTTCATTTTTTATTTTTTTGAGATGAAGTCTCCCTCTGTCACTCAGATTGGAGTGCAGTGGCACAATCTCAGCTCACTACAACCTCTGCCTCCTGGGTTTAAGCAATTCCCTTCCCTCAGCCTCCCAAGTAGCTGGGATTACAGGAACCTGCCACCACACCTGGCTAATTTTTTTTTTTTTTTTTGTATTTTTAGTAGAGAAGGGTTTTCGCCACGTAGGCCAGGCTGGTCTTGAACTCCTGATCGCAAGTGATCTGCCTGCCTCGGCCTCCCAAAATGCTGGGATTGTAGGTGTGAGCCACCATACCCAGCCAACATACATTTATTTTATTGAAACAGATTAGGGCTTAGGCTGCACATGGAAACTATAAAAGTTGCATGAAATGTTTTCAATTAAAGATACACTATACAATATCTACCTTGTGGAATTTTTATTTAACATGTTGGGTGATTTTTCCCTCTAGTGTTCAAGTATCTATATAGTAGGAGAGTTTCTATTTTACATTCTCCTAATTGAAATGTGTTATTTGAATGTAGGCTTGTATCTAAATTCCTGGGCCTGCCACTTTCTTTCTCTCTAGGAATATTAAGAAATTTAAAACCCATTAATTTAAGTTTTTGAGGGTGGAAATAGGTAAGCAACATGTGGATTGTGGTTAGAATGTCTGTGCCCTTGTTCAGGTGTTGGCTGTGTGTGTGGCGAAAACCACAGCTGCCGAGTCCACAACATGCACCTGTTGAAGTCATCAGGTGAAAATGTTTAAGACTTTGAACATGCTCATGAAGGAAGAAGGGGAAATGTTATCAAGGCTTTAAAGACAGGGTAAGTGCCTTTAAGAAGAAAGAAGGAAACTGGGCATATCTGTGGCACAGCAAAATCACCCTGATCTCTGGAGCGCTGGCTGAGTTAACATGGAGTTCAGCTTAAGGAATCCTACAGCAGACAAGAATTTATCCCAGAGCACTTACTATAACATTACCCTGGGCAACTGGTAACATTTAGTATAATTTAGTTAATAAAATATTAAATTGTGCTTGAAAAAAATAGCATTTGGTCCTTCGTAGCAGACAAAGCAATTCACAACATTGAAATATATACATGCATATATATATATTTCTATATATTTATATTTATATATTTCTATATATTTATATTTTTATATATTTCTATATATTTATATTTTTATATATTTATATATATATTTATATTTATATATATTTTTATATATATTTATATTTATATATATTTATATTTATATATTTTTTGTGTGTGTGTGTGTCCCTCACTATTTTCTTGAGGAAATTAGAGCTCAGGGATCTTAGGTACCTTGCCGAAATCATGTGACTGAATAGTAACGAAAGGTTGGACTTAAACTCAGGAAGACTGATATTGAGTGTTAAGCTTATATTCCTGTCTAACGATGACCCCTGGGAAAGATACCTGAAAGATGTGATATATAGGCCAGAGGCACTAAATGAACATTGGCGAAATGGACAAGAAGGGTGGGACACATATGTCCAAGGACTAGATGAAAGTCCTGGAGCTTTCGGCTTTCCAGTCACCTTCCCAACATAAAGAAATTGTAGCTAAAGTTAAGGAAATGAAGAGAAGTATTGGCCAAAAGAGAAATTATTTTGCTGTTTAAGAGATCTGGCCGGGCACGGTGGCTCACGCCTGTAATCCCAGCACTTTAGGAGGCTGAGGCAGGTGGATCACAAGGTCAGCAGATCGAGACCATCGTGGCTAACACGGTGAAACCCCGTCTTTACTAAAAATACAAAAAATTAGCCGGGCAAGGTGGCGGGCGCCGTGAGTTGGAGGCAGGAGAATGGCGTGAACCCGGGAGGCGGAGCTTGCGGTGAGCCAAAATTGCACCACTGCACTCCAGCCTGAGGGAAAGAGCGAGAATCTGTCTCAAAAAAAGAAAAAGAGATCCAGAGGCAACTTTACAGTTACATTTTTATCACTGCTTCTGTAAATTTACTTTAGTAAAAGCTGTCTACTCTCACTTTATTTTCCAAAATCTCGTAAAAAATAATAGTGATTATGCTTCAAGGTTTCTGAAAATGCTGCTTCTTGTGAGAAGTTGTGTTGAAAAATGATTATTTTCTTTCTAAACTTATGCTAGTTAGTTAAATGCAAATTAAAGTTAGTCGTCTTAGGAATTCATCACAGCGTAAGCAGTGGGTTGATTAATGACATTTTGGTAGAGGTCCTATTTTTTTTCATAGAAGTGCTCAATTTGAGATGACTTGTTGCAAGTATACTCATTTACAGGTAAGCGTCAGCTCCCCATATTCTCTCAGAGTCTTTGTTATGGTTATTATTTTAAGCATTTTGCATTAATTTAACAGAAATTTTTTTCTTCACTAACTTAAAAGTATCAACTTTATGTAAATACAGAGATCATCTTATAAAAATCAAATTGAAAAAAGTCTTAAAATCTGTACATTTCACTTTGTTTTAATGTTGAAACTACAAATTCACAGAGGCATAAATCATAACATCTTAATTAGAATGTCAACCATATGCAAGAAGAAAGATAGAAGTTATTTAGAAAGTTTAATTTGAAAATAGAATAATGGAGCATTTTAATTGATATACTATTTGTTAATATGGCTTAAAATCAGTGGACTAGAAGTAGCTGTGTAGATGGTGGTTGGCATTATAGTTGCATTTACATATGTTCTTATTAATTTCAGTTTCACAATTATAAAAAGCATATGCATATTTTTAAGGTGACATTGAAAAAGTACTATAAAGATTCTAAATATGTTGTTTTTACAAAACAAAATATACGTAAATAAATTGATTTAAAATCTAATGGCATTTTTTTTTAGTTTATACATGTTTTTTCAAACTCAGTCACAATTGAATAACTAAATGTAATATTCTCAAAATATAACATTGTGATGGTTTATATTATAGAAAGATAGAATTTGAAGTCCAGATCTATATTCTCTAAATATATATATTTAAATATATATCTATGTATGTAAATATATATATTTTATAGTACTCACATATATATAATTACATGTATAAACATATATATGATTATAAAAGCAGAAGTCTTAATTAGATTTCCTCTTCTTCTCCTAGTTTTTAGCAATTATAGTGGCTGCTAAGGATATAAAACCTATACTTGGGCACAGTGGAGAAATGTATGATGATTTAATCTCTGTAATCAGGTGAATTATTGCTCAGAAATAATCTTTTCTTCCCATTGCCTTCTGGAGAAATATTTGTTCAGGACTTTGGTATTCATCATATGACCTGCCTTGGCCAGTACAGTGGGTCAGAAATGTCAGTGTGCCACTACGACTAGACCTGCAGAGACCTTTCGTGTTTCTACTCTCTCTCCTGCTTCCACTACCACCATGAGAAGAACATACCCAGCCTAGCCTGCTGCCTCCAGAAGGAAGTCGAGAGCCCATATCAGCTGACCTCCAGCTAACCCATAAACAGACGAAGGGCCTAGCTAAGATCAGCAGAACCACCTAGCCCCGTTAGGTTGGCCTCCAGCAGATATGTGAGCCAAATGAATGCTCATAGATTTTGCTAGTACTGAGTTTTGAGTAGTTTTATTGCACACCAATTGGTAACAAACGAAAATCTTTGGCAATATGAGGTATACTTGCCTTAACAAATCTAGGACATACGTAGAGACACACATTTTGCTAAAGCAGAATGCTTATAGGAGAGTGTTAGAGCAATGATCCCAGAGTACTAGAAAGTTCTGAGGATAACTCATTTCCTACTCAATAGTTTTTAAAGGAGAAAGATAGACCTGAGTGTTTGTGAAAAGTTTTTGAAAGAGGTGAAACTTTCTTAGACATGAAATTATATTGAATTAAATATATGGACATTTAAAAGAATAAATAATAAAAATAGCAAACTTGCTGGATGATCACTATGTTCCCAAAACTGTTCTTAGTATTTTACTTGTGCATAACTTCTGTATTCTTCATAATTACTTTATGTGCTAGGTAGTACACCTATAACCATTTAAAAGATGTCAAAACCGGCTGGACGCAGTGGCTCATGCCTGTAAACCCAGCACTTTGGGAGGCCGAGGCAGGCAGATCATGAAGTCAGGAGTTTGAGACCAGCCTGACCAACACGGTGAAACCCCATCTCTACTAAAAATACAAAAATTAGCTGGGTATAGTGGTGCGTGCCTGTAGTACCATCTACTTAGGAGGCTGAGGCAGGAGAATTGCTTGAACCTGGGAGGCGGAGGTTGCAGTGAGCCAAGATTGCACAACCGCACTCCAACCTGGGCAACAGAGCAAGACTGTCTCAAAAAAAAAAAAAAAAAAAAAGTTGTGGAAACCAAGACGCATACATTTTGAATAACTTATTCAGATATTCAGAGTCAACCAAGCAGCAAGTGGGAGGAATGAGATTCAAATTTGGTTATTGAGCCCCAGAACCTATATTTGTGAGCAGTATGCTATGCAATATTTAAAAACATACTATTTTAAGATCCCTTAAACAAATGACTCTCAAAAATGAGACCTTTTTTAAATTTAATAACAAGAGAAATAAAATGGGTAAAGCCCATTACTTTTCAGTGTTTCAGTACTCTTCCTTTCCCCATCTCCATGCCCAAAAGACATATTTTAGAACATCCTTGGATCTGTATGTGCCGGTGAAACCAATGAAGACTGTTGATGTACATAAGATTATTATCAGTGTTATCTCTTTGAGCTCTAAAGTTGTTGGGATTTCCTCAGGCAATGAATGATGAGATACACTTGGATATTGAAAGTGGAAGATGAAAGCGGAAGCAAGCACTTTCTTGATGGACAAGAGATGCAGGTAGCCATTTGTGCCTCAGCAACACAGCAAGACATGAAAGAGAGTTGAAATCTATTTATCCTTACTAGAGAAAGAAAGGTTCAGAGAAGTGCCCAGGAATGAGAAAGTATAAAGTCTTTCTTTGTCTTGGGATTCTCCTAATCACATATGTTCACCAATGTTTGGTCAGCAGGAAAATTTTGGGGTGAATGGTGCCTGGTTTGATGAGAGGCTAGAGTGGAGCCAGGTGGGTTTTCCCTTATCTGAAACATTGGACGCTTGTAACAAAGTCTTCACAGCTGAGATGTATTATGCAAATTAATTCTCTACTTAGGATGCTACCAAATGATCTGAACAGTTGTTAAAACATCTGAATCTGTTTAGCTGCACTGATGAAGCCTAGCTTGTCAAATGCATTTTTTTCTTTCAATTTAACCTTAATTAGTCCTTGCAGGATCTCTACGAGGTAGGTCTGTATCAACCTCTTGATATGACAGTTGCAAAAAGGCAGATGCAGAGATTAAGAACTTGTGATCGCTGGGCACACTGGAAGCCAAACTGGAATTCCAGCATTTCTAATGTAGGACAATTTTGGACCAATAATAGCCCATCTACTCTGGATAATTTTTTAGGAAATTGTATAACATATAGGAAGGACTGTTCTTAAGGATTAAAAAACTCGATTTAAATCTATATCCAGAATTTTACCTGGATGCATTCACTTATTTTCCATTTTGCAAAATTGCAGTTAAGCCCAGAGGCAAAAGCTTCAACAAGACAATCGTAGAGATGGTTTTGACTCGAGTTGGAGACATGATTTGAGATTCTAGGTAGAGGCCAATTTTGTAAGAATTTCCACTAGTCTGCAGACTGTAATAATTGTGTTATTTGGATAAGGTTTGGCAAAGCATCTAGTAAGATTAACTGAATGAGTTTTCTGGAGCTTTGCCATTTGGCGCTATCCATTATGTTCTTTGTTCTACCTCATTATAAAGTGGGCTATTGAAATTGGTTGGTTTATTGGTATGTCAGGTTTTTATTTCTTTTTTTTTTTTTCCTTTTCTATTCTTAACATCTGAGCTCTTAATTTGGTTGAAAGCAAGCTCTTCAGCCTAAGTGGATAACAAAACATCCCTTTGAGGATGAGGAAATAGATGATAAAATCTGTGTTACTAATTTTCTTCAATAGTTTGGAGGATTCTTTTCCATCCTGTGTGTGTTTTTAAGACCTTGTTAAGTTCATAGTTCTTTTTTCTTTCCTTGTTTGAATAGAAGATCATTCTCTTTAATCCCACCTGAGTTTCAAAAATGTATTATTGAACTGCCCAGTTCAGGAATTCAGTTGCCTGTTTTACTGAATGGAGGTATGTATGACCCAATGGTAAAAGAATGTTATTCAAAGACATTTCCGCCTGTTTGTTTCTTGGATCAGTTACTATTCACATAAATCTGGAAAGAAGCCAAAATATGTAAACAAATTAAGAGTTTGATTATCCCAGTGGGAATATCTATAAGTTCTGCTATAATACAGGAATTTAAGATAAATGAAGATAAACGCAGTATGTTATAATAAGATAGCCAGGAGAAGCAGCTATAGACCAACTATTCTTGGCTCTGGTTTGGGAATGTTAATGAATATTAAAATACTTGGGTTAATCATGACATTGTGTATAATGTCACTCCTTCCCAAGCCTATATATGTTGCCTAAAGAGAATTTTTTTTTTCATTTTACTAGCTTTTAATTGTTGCTTAATATCAAACAACTATTCAACTTAGAAGCTACTTATATTCTCAAACCCTATTACATATTTAAAATATGCAAATTACTTATTTTTATTATTAATCTATGTATTTACATAAATCAATGAACACAGTAAGGTATAGTTTGAAAGACTGGAGATTTTCCTCCAAGAGCTTTTTTGATATACTCTCTTCTTGAAACTGTCAGTCTCAGCCTGTGAACTAAAAACTGTGTTCGAAGAGATACAAAGTAATGTGGTGTTCTCTGGTCGTTTTATTACCTTTGACCCAGGGCTACAACTTAAATCTAAAACTCCCTCTTAAGAAAGATAACACAAAAGTTTTATTTTACCAGTATGACATGTCCATTAATTTTCGTGTGAGTGTAGAGAAGGAAAAGTGTATTTTTTGTGAACATTTTCTAGAAAGAGTTGGAAAACAATTTCATTGTGAGTTTGTGCTTTGCATGCATATACAATAACTTCTAGAGACTGGGTGTCACTGATTTGGCAAAGCGGGAAAACAGAGTAAATGAATATATCTGGTGCATATGTATACATAAAAAATACATGTTTATACCTAATAATGATACATGCACAATTAACAATGCGCATTGGCAATGCAGGTTAAATACATTTTTAAAGCAATGGCATATCTTTTATGTTGGCAGCCTGACGACATAAAAAGCCTGTGACATAAAAATGAGATTACACTTTCATTTTTTTAACCCAAATTATTGTAACATCAGCCCACATTATTACTGCTAGAAATTAACCTGACTCAAGTTATTCTTAGCAATTTTATGCATGCTCTAGAATAGGCCCCTCGATTTCTTATACCTTTAATTTTTCATCTTGTCACCATGCTGTTACCTCTGATGCTGATGATCCTCATGAGAAAGCCACTCTGCCTGGCACTGCTGCCTCCAGTCTTAACTATCCTTTCCTTGCATCGAAGGTATCAGTTTGGGATGCTCTTCCAGCTTGATCTCAGATGCATGCAATCGAAGGAGGTAGAGGCTAGACTTTCCCTGAAACTTCAGTAATCTTTCTGGACAACAGAAACATGTACTACAATCAGAAGCAAAGGTGGCTTTGCCACTCATATCAGGCCTGTCTCCACCTGCCTATCAGAAACACTTCAGATCACTGGATGTTTGACCCCAACTACTCCTAAACCAGAGGGCAAGCAATAGCTACTCCCATCCAAAGGATGTGCCTTATTGGTTATATGAAGATTAGATACTCCTAGAATGGGTGATACCACTATCATCCATTCTCTTCAAGAAAAATGCTCATGTGTCCAGCAAGTTAAACACAAAACAGTGTGGGTATTGATACATTTCCCTAAGTCTGGAGTAGCCACAGTCAACTGTAACATTGTAATTTTAAAAAATGATTTTTTTCAAAAGTATATTTAACTGGGGGAAATATTTTGTGACTTGAATAAATTCATATGATTTCACCAAGGAACACAAGCATGGGCAATGTATATAAAAGACAGACTCTGCCTTTTTCTTTATAAAACCTCTGTGATCTTTATTATGGTAAAAAAGTATCTTGGAAACAAATGAGTTATTTAACAATAATTACCAGTAAGTTGTGTCTTACTTTTTACCAAATAATTTTCTCATTATCTGATGTAACTTTCTTGAGAACTTACAGTTACCCGTATATTACAGAAGAGCCTGAGCCTCACGGAAGCCAAGTGAAGATCCTGAAATTACACCGCTAGTAAGTTGCATGGCCAGTACCCAAAGCCCCTATTTTTTGTATTCTCCCTACACTGCTTCATATCAATTAGGATATAAAAGTGATCCTAAAAAATAAGAAAATAATCTGGTGACAAAATATATATTTAGAGTCTACATATTCAATTGTGTTCCAGTTTTTTAAATTTTGATTCTCATGCTTCTATGGGCTTCAGGCCAGTTGGCAGTGTCATTAGCAACAGATGTGTGCCTCTTGGTCATTAAGATAAGAACTGTGTAGCAGACCAAATCCTGGTTCCTAATAATTTATTGAGCATCTCTTATGATCAAGACCTCTAGGTTACATGGAAATTCTAAGAAGAAATAAGTCAGGATTCCTATTCTCCTTGATATGTTTTCTGGAAAAGTAAGAAAGACACAATTTATGACAATGGAAAGTGGTATATGATAAGAGTGAAGTAAATGGTATTGTTACATAGTCATAGAAGCTCAGAGGAGAGAACTTTCCAGGATCTGATGTGCAGAGAATACTCTATCTCTTTATGGCCTTAGTATTCAAGGTGTGGTTTAGGCTCCTACGAAATTCCTTCCCTAAACTTTCCTAGAGGGCAACATATCCTCTTGATAGTCACATAGCACCAGTGGACACCTTCGCTTTGCTGATTATATTCCAGATTGCTCTCTTTATGTATCTCTGTTTACTTTTAAGATGTAATCCCCTTCAGGCTAATCATTAAGTTGTACCTATGTGGTTAATGCCAGCTTTCATTAAAATTAATTTGCCTCATTTCCCTTACCCAAGGATCATTTGTATAATCTAATGGATTTTGTCTTTTACACCACAACCAGTGGCACCTATAAATTTAGGCTCTTCCTTCTCTCCTTCTGTATTAGTCAGTTCTCACAATGCTAATAAAGACATCCCCAAGACAGGGATTTATAAAAAAAATAAAAAGAAAAAGAAAAGAAAAGGAAAAAAAGAGGTGTAATGGACTGGCAGTTCCACATGGCTGGGGGGGCCTCACAATCATGGTAGAAGGCTAAGGAGGAGCATCACGGTAGGTAAGAGAGCTTGTTCTGGAACTTCCCCTTTATAAAACCATCAGATCTGTGAGACTTATTCACAATCATGAGAATGGCAGGGGAAAGACCTTCCCCATGATTTAATTACTTCCCACTGGGTCCCTCCCATGACACGAGGGAATTCTGGGAGCTACAATTCAAGATGAGATTTGCGTGGGGACACAGCCAAACCATATCACCTTCCTTCTGAAATCTCTGAAGCAAAGAACTGTAAAACCAGGCTACAAGCTTTTTAGTAGAATGGGGAGGAAAAAGAACAGGACAAAATAAATGAATAATCAAAGTAGTCCTGCCTTCTGTATACTGAGTAGTAAATGAGAGGTACAGATTATGAATGCCTCTCTTTTCAGTGCAGTTTTCTCTTCCCTCCCGGACCTATGCTGCCTCCCAATGACTATTGCATGACCTGCAATCCTGTATCTTTGTCTACTGAAAAACATGTTTATATCTGTCCATCTTTTCAGTTAGAAACAGACTATGTTTTCTCCCCCAAGCTTGACTTGTTCTCCACATTCTTGTCTTTGTTGATGTTACTGGTGCTCACTCTTGCTCTCCTGCTTTTGGAGTTTCGGATCCTTTTCTATTTTCCTTCTTCCCTATCCAACCACCTAGTTCTCTTTGAGCTATCCCTCAAATCTAAGTTGGCTTCTTCACTTCTCCTTCCATCACTTCCATCTACACACTCATCACAAGCCACTCACGCCCTACGTGCTTCACACTCCAGCAAACCACTCGCCATTTCCTGATCAGCACTGTCTTTTTTGCCTTGTGTCCTTGAATATGCTGTTGCTGTCTGATGTGGCCTGCTGTTATCTTTTTATACACATTTGGTTCTTTAGACTTATGTCATATTTTATTATAGAACTTAGAGTATTTTAACACTAGACAACTTAAGAAGGCATATCGATGGCATACAGATGTTCTTTATTTTCTTTGAATCTAGAAGAATAAATGTTGGTGACAGGTATAAAAGAAGTTAGAAATGCAGAATCAATACTAAATGAGCCTCCCCAATTATTTTCCCTTCCTAAGCTCCACAAATAATGCTCTTCTCACTCTACATTCCTATTCCACGATCTTCAGTAACTCTCTACTTATTTCTCTAGCAAGTAAATCCATCATTTTTCCTTTACTGTGTATTTCATCATTGTAGTCCACCTCTCTATTTGCATTCTAGTCCTACCTATTAGGCCAACATTAGTCCTGCACCTTCAGTGGAATCAGACCAGTTGCCTTCCTGACCACATACCCATACATCCCCTTCTTGCTGTTGCACTTTGATGGCCTTGCTCTTACTGGGAACACATCACCTGTCCTCTTTTTATTCAATTCCCATGCTTCCTACAGTATTTATTCCTGTTGCTGCTCAACTAGCATACCTTCTTGGACCTTTCCATTATTTTGATATTTAAAGGCTGTAAACTCACAAATCCATACTGTATACATGCTGACTTGGGATATACTAATTAAATGTAGCATCATTTCTCCTCAATTTAAGAACAAACAACATGTTTTGGTTTACAACAGGCTCTTCTGCAAGGCCCTGCCATATTTGAACACACAATGACATTCGTATATATGCAAACGTCGATTTGGTAGGACTGAATCATTATGGTTATCTTCTTTGAGAATATGGTGGAAGACACTTTTGCTACCACCTGACTCTTATTTCAGGCGCTGCACCTAGATGCTTTCTGTACTGTATTTCATTTCATCTAACAGCAAATGCATGTTCTGCTGTGTGAATTAGAGTCAATGTTTACATAATATAGGTGATTTGTTTTGGTAATTTTACTTCTTAGGCTCTGTTATTGTGATAATCTGTAATTTTTATTTAAAGTCAGGCACTTAAATGTATAGGAATTTAACATTCTCATACAAAGAAAGGGAAAAGAACAGAAAGGAAGGAAGTCAGTTGTCAAGTCATTCATGAGTGGTCCCCTAGCACCTGATCAAATGAGTACTGATGAAAAATACTTAAAGGCCTGTGGTAACTGGCACTTGTGACAGGCTTTTAAAACACACACTCTCCTTTGAAGTTCACCTTTTTTCTTCAGGTCTTTCCT
The DNA here is from genome assembly GCF_043159975.1 of Macaca nemestrina. Lineage (NCBI taxonomy): Eukaryota > Metazoa > Chordata > Mammalia > Primates > Cercopithecidae > Macaca > Macaca nemestrina. The sequence goes on along the minus strand of NC_092128.1, from coordinate 86,842,357 downwards.
GAGGGACACAAAGAAATCAAACAAGCACTGGAAATCCTCTTTATATATCTGCTGCTTTAATGGAAACTAAGCTCCACCTGGTGGTAGAATGGGTTTTTGTCTTTGGACTTCAGCATGTCCACTGAGATGTACTCAGCAGGGAAACAAAATCTGTGTACATCTAAACATATGCATACATTGATGTGTTATATGTGTGTGTGTTTTCAGATGTTCTGTCACAAAAGTTGTGAATTATGCTTACTCTTGTGCTTTATTGGCATTTAAAGCAACACATTCAGCATTTGCTTATTAATGTCTCATGATGTTCAGGCTCCCAGCAGTGACCAGAATGATCTTATTGTGATAAAATCTTTCCTCTGTTTCATATAAAGATTGTTTTTGAAAGAATTTGACTTATGCTTTGATAGTAATAGTAGTTTGTGACTAATATAAAATAAAAAAATGGAGAAATACTTGAAAATATTAACTCAAGTAATAGTGCTCGTTCGTCCAACTCTTAATACATGACTATGTCTTTTCTCTCATGTAAGAGCATTATTATGTTGAGTGACAGAAGTTTGTAACATTTAGCTTTATAAGAACTAGAAGCCCTCCAGCTGGATTTAGCCCACAGATCTGTTGTTAGATCTGTATTAAAAATACAAAATAGGTGCTTACATTTGCAAATTGGGGCATTTCATTATAAAAATGCAGCCATCTAGCAATGAAGGGCTTTTTTCTTTTATTGAAACACGGTCTGCTCTGTCACCCAGGCTAGAGTGCAGTGGTGTGATCTCAGCTCACTGAAGCCTCAACCTCCTGGAGCTCAAATGATCCTTCCACCTCAGGCTCCCAAGTGTCTGGGACTACAGGAGCCTGTCATTACACCTGGCTAATTTTTGTATTTTTTATAGAGACGAGGTTTTGCCATGTCGCCAGGCTGGTCTCAGACTCCAGATTTCCAGCAATCCTTCCACCTTTGCCTCTCAAAGTGCTGGGATTACAGGTGTGAGCCACTGCGCCCAGCCAAGGGATCTTTTTCCTTCAAGGCAAGTGACCTCAACCTGAAGAGTAGTTAGCCTTTTAAGAAGGGGCACTGATATGGTCAGGTTTTTTGTCCCCATCCAAATCTCATCTTGAATTGTAATCCCCATAATCCCCACAGGTCAAGGGAGAGACCAGGTGGAGGTAATTGAATCACAGACCAGGTGGAGGCAATTGAGTCACAGGTGTGGTTCCCCCCAGTCTGTTCTCATGACAGTGAGTTCTCACGAGACTGACGGTTTTATAAGGGGTTCTTCCCCGCTTTACTCAGCACGTCTCCTTCTTGCTGCCTTGTGAAGAAGGTGCCCAGCTTTGCTCTCCGCTGTGATTGTAACTTTCCTGAGACCTTCCCAGCCATGCTGACTGTGAGTCAATTAAACCTCTTTCCTTTATAAATTACCCAGTCTCAGGCAGTTCTTATAGCCGTGTGAGAATGGACTAATACAGGCACATTTATTTTTCTCAGGCCCCTTTACCCCTTGAGGTAACACGCTGCCTTCTTCACTCATTATTGCCTGATTTCTGTAGTCATTCACATTTATGACCACTGTATTTTATTTGTAATGCCTCTCTGAGAAATTTTTAGTTTAGCAGAAGGAGAAAATGAAACGAGTTAACAACCATCAAAAATATGAAAGAAAACCACCCAAATGGTATTCAATTGCTTTCTCTATAGTTTTTCACAATGGCTCAGTGGTGCAGTAGGTATGCTTCAAATAGTATGATAGATATTTAATTGAATTTGTGTTGTTTTAAGCCACCAGGTTTGTGGTAATTTGTTAGGGCAATAATAAAAAAAACTAATACACCAGCAAGGAAGTTTTGAAGTTTGCTTTCTGAAGTTCTTATGAGAATATTTTTTCAATATATTAAATTATAGTACTAAGCATGCAAACTGCCTACCATTCCCTTCCTTGTGCTCCTTATTCCCTTGAGAATTACTTTTCTAATCCCTCCCTACCCCTGTACAGCAGGGAGAGAAGGTCATGGTTAAAGAACTGTACTTCTGTAGCATGGCAAGGAGGGCAGGCCATGGCAAATAGAACTGTGGTAAGAGTTAATAATAGGGAGGAGGTTTCAAAAGATAAACTTTCTTTTTCCTGAAGATTGCCATACTCTCTGGGTAGATTATATAGATGTTTAAAATGACATATGGATATGTTCTCAAAGTAGTAGAGGTGATTTTGCTCATAGTTTTTCTAGTGAGATAGAAAGGCCATAGCCACTGGTGTTACAGACGTAAAGACATCCAGGTTCAGACTCATAGTATGTAGATTTTTGAGGATAAAGTAGGTTGAAGGATTGAGTAGGAAGCATAGTTAATTGATCTGTAGTGGGGAAGTGGGAGAGAGTTTAGATGTCAAGATACTGAGAATTTCTAAATAGAACTGGATTTAAATGTACATCACATATTTATATGTAAATATATTGCAGAACGTTCTCTCCAATTTGGAAATGCTCCTTTTATAGCCAAAAAAAGTGAGTCAATACTCTTCCAGCTTTATTATGAATATAATATTTAGAAAATAAAAGCATAAGTTTGTGTAGCCTTTTCAGGCACTTGCAGATGACCACCTTAAGAATAGAGAGTACATTTTATTTATCACGTTGTTCACATTATTGCTGTTTATTCTCTGAGGTGCATAATATTTGTTAGGAAGAACTTTCTGTTGCTTTTGAATGACAGAAAACTAGTGAGCCACCTTGCAACCTGCTAGGAGAATGATACTTTAAAATGTTTCCATGAGATTATGGCACTGTAAGACCCGCTTTGCAGTCTGTGTAGTATCACTGATAAGCATACTGACTGTCAGGTATGTGGTGGTGTAAGGGGGATGATGTAGTTAACACATATTCACAGTCAAGCCCACAGATGCAGAAATTCATGGAAATAGATCTCACAGTTGGCTACTCCTGAGAATATGCTGGATTTGCACAGAGAAGTCCAGGGATACTAACTACGACTGCATTGAAATACCATCAGCTGAATAGGTCAATAAACTGATACTCTAAAATGAACATTTAAATACATCTTTTCTACAGAAAAAAAAAAGTTTATTTTTGAATAGAGACAGGGTTTTATTCTGTCTCCTAGGCTGGAGTGCAGAGGTGCTGTCTTAGCTTACTGTAACTACGAACTCCTAGGCACAAGTGATCCTGCCACCTCAGCCTCCTGAGTAGCTCCTAGCTACAGGCACATGCCATCATGCTCGAATAATTTTTAAATTTTTTGTAGAGGCTGGGTCATGCTATGGTCTCCAGGCTGGTCTCTAACTGCTGGCCTCAAGTGATCCTCTTGCCTTGGCCTCCCAAAGCGCTGGGATTACAAGTGTGAGCCACTATTTTTTTGGCTGTTTTCTTTCTGTTAACCTATGAATAATTGAAACCTATCTCTAAACTTCTAACTGGTTGTCCTTATGGATTTTTTTTTCCACTTAACTAGAATACTTAATGTGTTTTAATATATCAACCTGACAGTAAAATCTAGGGTAGAAAGTTCTCACATTACGTTTTAAATTTTCCACCATGTTATTTTTTTGGAAGCACAACAAATGCTAATGTCACCATTTATCTTGGTATTCATGTCATTAAACATACTAGTTGCTCAATATATGGGTGGATGAAGTAATAAATGGATACATCCATCTTTTCCATTTATTGGCACATATTCTCACTTAACCAAAAGGATCTAAAGCTGCTGCCACTTTAGCTGGTCTCAGTTTTGCCCTGGGCTTCTCAGAGTGTAATTTCCCTAAGCTCAAGATGGTTCTAGAATTCAAAGATAAATATTTTTTCAATGTGGCCTCTAAATGTTAGCCGACTTATGTAACGTAGTGCTCAAAGAAGAAAAATTCTTTTTCCACACAGAAGGAAAATAAAATTGAGGGATGGTATATTAGTCTTCAGATGTCAATTTTTAAGAGATTTGTAAAGATTTATACGTGATTTCCCTCATGATGGCTGATATTTTAAAGCCTGAAGTTTCCCATACCACCATTCCCTCCCACCACATGGAAAATGTTTACATTCTTGGTGCTATAATTCATATGTTGATACTTTTCTATATAGAAAGTCAGCTGGTAAGTTTGTTAAATATGTTGCTTATCAGGTAGCCCCCGTAGGAATACAGATTGAGTAGCCTTTGGGCTGCAAGTATTTATAAAAATTGCGGGTCAATGTTAAAGTTTTGATAGAAGGCCACGCTGTGATAAATGTTGCTTAGATTGCTTGGTGCACTTACGTTGTTGTTTAGTTGTACAATCTTCAATAGTTGCCTAAGCAACCCCATCTACAAGTAAATTTGCTGCCATAGTGGTCCCTGTCCTGATACCTCTCCCCTGCCTCATGACTCCACCCCATGATTTTACAAAGTCATGCTTCTGAGGAGACCTAGGGCAGATAGAATTACTGCCTAAAAGTCCTGTAATTCTCTGGCATAGGTAGCACTAAGCTTTCAAAAAAGGTTAAGCTTTCTTTTCTGTGGCATAGCAGATCTGACCTGGCCCATGATAGGTTTGTATCTTTGGTATCTCTACCACTCTTTCTCAAATACCATCTCATCCTATGTTGATAATGTTCTGCCTGCCAAGATTTCCCCACTGTCACACACCACAAGGCTTGTCCAGGATCACATGGATCTCCATACCTTTCCTGACTCCCTCTTCCCACGAAAACACTTCTTTCAGTGCAGATAATCCAAAAGGCAATAATTGTCATATGGTGCAAATGGGAATTAATAAATGTTGGCAAGCCCAAGCATTCAATCTGGGGCTTCATCTTCATCAACAATAAGCATGGCTTAAGTATCAACTTAGTTGTAGGTTCTGTGCCAACTCAGAGACAGGAAGATTTTTCTGCTCAAAGGGTATATAATAGTAGGAATTTGAGAAAAGAAAGCCTTTATCCTATTTTTCAGCTTTTTTGAGGTATAAATGACAAAAGTTGTATATATTGAAAGTGTACAATGTGATATTTTGAGATACATTGTGAAATGATTACTGCAATCAAGTTAATTAACATCTGTATCACTTCAGAAATTTACCTTTTGTGTGTATGGAAAGAAGACTTAAGATCTACTCACTTAGCAAATATTAAGTATATATTAGGTTGGTGCAAAAGTAAGTAATATTAGTAACAATATTATTAACTACAGTCAGCACAGTGTATATTAGGCCTCCAGAAATACTCATAATGGCAAGTTTGTGACTTTTGACTAATGTATCCTTGTCCCCCACCCCTGCCTGACCACTGGTAACCACTCATCTACTCTGTTTTTATGAGTTAAACCTTTTTTTTTTTTTTAATTCCATATATAAGTAAGATCATGCAGTATTTTTCTTTCCATTTCTGGCTTATTTTCACTTAGTATAATGTCCTTCAGGTCCATCCACATTGTCACAAATGGCAGGATTTCCTTCTTTTTGAATGATGAGTAATATTCCATTGTATACACATGCCATATTGTCTTCATTCATTCATTGATGGACACCGGTTATTTACGTATCTTGGCTATTGTGAATAACACTGTAATGAACATGGGAGTACATATGATACTTCAAGGTGGAGATTTTATTGCCTTTGGATATATACCCAGAGTGGGATTGCTAGATTATATGATAGTTCTATTTTTAATTATTTGAGGAACCTCCAGTATGAACCCTTTTATTTATTTATTTATTTTTGAGACACAGTCTTGCTCTATTGTGTGACCTGAGTGCAGTAGTGCAATCTGGGCTCACTGCAACCTCAGCCTCCGAGGTTCAAGCAGTTCTCATGCCTTAGTACCCCCACCAAGTAGCTGGGAATACAGGCGTGCGCCACCACACCTGGCTAATTTTTGTATTTTTGGTGGAGATGAGGTTTCTCTGTGTTAGCCAGGCTGGTCTGGAACTCCTGGCCTCAAGATGATCCACCCATCTTGGCCTCCCAAAGTGCTAGGATTACAGGCATGAGCCACTATGCCTGGTAGTATGAACCCCTTTAAACTGGGAAGATGAATTCAACCATCTGGTAAGATAGACATACCTTGAGTCACTTTGACGAAATCCTGCTATTTTTTACACATATTTTTGCTTCACCCTTTGGGCGGTGAGTCTTCTGAGGCCTTTTAGGCTTCACACGGGGCTCTTCTGCTGTGGGCTAGCAAAAATAATGAGTTGCTCTAGATTTTCCATGAAATAGAAATTAATTATGTAGTTTCATACAAAGAGAAAAACATTTTAAAATTTGAATTAAACATTGTTGGGGCATATTTTCTATGCTCAAACGATTGTCTATTGGATTCAACCCTTAGTTTTGATTGTGATGGGCAATGGCATATATAATGGCAAAGAATATAACCATTTGATGTTTCTAATTTCATGGATTATTAATGCATTCTTATTTTGTTACCTCTGCCTGAAACAATCTAGTTTAAAATGGCTTCTTATTGTTATTGATTTTCACATTTTTAGTATTTTCTCTCATTCTGAGATATTTTAGAAATATACCATGAGGATTGGCAGAATGGGAAAGAGAGTATACTCTTCCCAGTTTCTTCATGAGGCCCAAGAATTACATGGTACAAAGAGTGGAATTCAGATTTGTTATAAACGTAATTTCCTAACAATAGTTATACTAATATAGAAACAGTACGTTTCCTGAGGGAACGACACTTAGGTAAATCATAAGCTGACTTATCTGGAATTGCTCCAACACAAGACAAACTGCAAATACCCTTCCCATTCAGAATGGTGAGAATCCTGAAACTCAAAATGCTCTGGCGCCTGCAGGGAGGTTGCTGAACTTTCCGTTTAAAAAGTGCCCACTAGAGGGAGTATAACATCATAAATATTTCCTTTTGCTTGCTGCCTTGCTTCTGGTAAAAGCTGGCAGGAAAGCAAGATTGAGTGCAAATATCTAGAATCTCTTTTATATTCTAATTTTTTCTTATTCACATTTTATGAAATATTCTGATAAGCAAAGAAAAACAAGAAAAATTAGTATATAATATGTAACATTAATATTTTTATATGTGAAAAGTTCAGAATTTAAAATCATTGTCTCAAAATGAAATATGGATTGTTTGCATCTAACAATGTAAAGCATCTTGGAGTAGGAGAACACATCATCAAATTTTGGGGAGAGGGTTGTTGTTATTGTCGTTTTTGTTTGCCATGGATATGATCAATATATTTACCTGTTAGTCTGTCATTTTCTGTTACAGTGTTCGCAGATATTTAAGACAAATTTTGTTACTGGGCAACTGTTTTGGTTACACAGTAGCAAAATCAAATGTTTAATTCTCAAGTTCAAAGCAACAATCTGCTACCTGCGTTAGGAAAAATAACAATTAGTATTTCTCAAGAGTAAAAGCACTTCTGGTAAAATGAATGGCCTGTATTTTAACTTTTTTGTATTTTCATTAAAAATTTTATATGTTTTTTCTGGTTTCCATAAATTGAAATATGGTCAAATTCTAACATAAGACTCCAAGTTCGATTTTTGGATTGCACTTTTTAGGTTTGATCATTTGGAAATAAACTAAAAATAATTTCTATAACTCATTTTGAAACATTGAGCAATGAAACAGCATTTTCAAAGTTCAAAAGGAAAATCTTTATGAAAAATCGAGATGCTATTAGCTCCTTATATATTAAAGTACATTTTAAATTTGAATTTACATAATTTTCGGCAAGGAAAAAAAGCACATGTATGGTTATTTCAAATTTATTTTTAATGAAAAAACTTAATTTCTTATGATCTTAGCTATTTGAAAACCATTTCTAACTGATTTCTTTCTTTAGTTACCTATTGTTAATATCAGTGGCCACAACTCCTCCAGTTACTGAATATTCCTGCTTCTTTTTAAATGAAAACATTTTTGTTCTCTTTTCCATTGCAATAAAACACACACACACACACCTTTGCAAGTGATGTGTCAACAGGGAAACAATGAAGTTATTTTGATTGTACGTTGCCGTTTTATAAGCAACTTGGGATAGGGCTGATTCCTTGACCTGCTCTTCACATCCTTTTTTTTTTTTTTTTCACATCTGCCTCTCCTCTCCTGAATGACTCTAGGACTAGGTCGGCTCCTTCGTTACTCTTATTTGTAAGTAAAACCATACCTCCAACCTACCTCAAAAGCCAGGCTTACCCGTCACATTTTATTTTTCTTGTGTTTAGAAAAGTTCAGTATGAAATTAGCACTTATTGGTTGTAGATAAATAAAAATATGTAAATTGTACTGAAGGATAACGATTAAAAGGTAAACAAATATTTTTTCTCCTTCCCTTAGACCTTGCTATTCCTCTGCAGTTTGAAATCTCTTCAGATATTTTCTAGCACATGCAATCTTGTATATAGACACGTTATTATATATGCATATTTCCTTAATTTTTTTTTTACAAAAATTGGGTCATATGAAAAATATTCTTCAGTGGCTTGACTTTTTTGCTAGTAATGTATTTTTAAGATGTTTCTGTGTCAGTACTTACAGACGTACTTCATTTTTTATGGTTGCATAAAATCCTATATTTTAGACTCCAGACTTCTATTAATATATATTTAAATTGTTTCCAGTATTTCGTTATACCAAATAGTGCTGCAGTGGAGAAACTTGAATAAACACCTTTGGATCGTGTGCATTTTCTACATTTTTCTAAATAAAATCCGACAGATATTGAAAACACAGCTGGCTTGTTATTATTTAGATTTCATTCATGGCCTGACTACCTCCACAAAGCTTTTAAGACGTCTGTGTTTTATGTTGTTCAGTGTCTCTGAAAGATATTTACTTTTATCAAGAAAACATGTTGGTTGCCAACAATCAGATTTCAAAACAAAAAAAATGCTGATTTCTCTAGGTGCATCTTTACCAGAAAGTGAAAGAATTATGTGTCTCGATAATTCAGGTGGAAAACTCTTACATAAAAGATTGGAGGGAAAAGGTTCCCTTGCTGAATTAACCAGAATCGCTGTGACTTTAGATGAGGCTAATGGAATATGAGGTTAACTATTGGATGTTAATATTTTTGTATATGGCAAGCATTGAGTGGTTAGGTAAAAATGCAGTAGGCACATACTCTGGAGTATTCTGGAGTAATTAAAAGCAACAAATGACAGGTAGACAAAATAACACGCATATATTATAAGAACACTGTTGAGAGCTTAAAAGTGACAATAACAATCTGTGTGACTCAATAAACTTCATTGATTATTAGGTTATAAATCAGGGCACTTTACACTAAAATACAAAATGCTACATATTCTATAAGAATTCATAGAAATTCAATGATACCAGATACGTTAGTATGGTTCTAGATGGGAAAGCGAATGGGGATTGGGGAATAGGCATTAAAGATCTTTTACAAAAAATAAAGCACAAAGATAGTGTTCTTGTGTTTTCAGGGACACTGAAGTGTTGTTTTCTAGAAATAAATGGTTCATTTGCAATGAACACTTTCTAAATTGTCTTGTGATGAGAATTTTTTTCTCTGTCAAGTTGACATTTGTTGGAATAGGGCAGAAAAGATGCAATGCAAATGTTCCTCCAATGCAGAGATGGGAAGTAGTATCCAGCAACACTCTTGTGGCAGTAAATGATGGTGTATTTTGGAGACAATTACGGTTGAGAGTTACTTGTGTTCTGCATCTATCTGGGGCATTGTTCAAGGTGGTTAAACTTTTGGAAATATGAGAGGTACATAATTGTATTACAGCTTTCTTACAACGTGACCTCCAAGTAAGGGCACAAGGATAGCCCAGGTAGCTAGCTGTCTGAACCCTCATCCAGACTATCTGAAGAGATGTTCCAGGAGCTGGGAGCTGGGCCTGAGACTGGGTAAACCTGTCCAACAGGCAAGGCTTAGAGCCAGGGGGAACTAAAGCCTGCATCCTGAGTGAGTGATAAAGACCAACAGCTAAAACTTTCATGCACTTATTATGTACCTGTCACAGTTGTAAGCACTTTACACATAATCATTCAGTTTTCACAACAAAGGTATGGGGTTATGAATGAGGAAAATGAGCAATGGAAAACTTATTTGCTGAAGATCATCCTATTACTTAATAGTAAATGGTTGAACTGGGATCAAAACTCAGAGATTGCTAGTGTCTATGTTCTTATCCAATATTGCCTCTGAAGAAGATTGGGGAGGGGCTGAAATACAACCTGCTTAATGTCTTAGGTTCTAATGGACTTGCAGAGACATTGTGGAATTAAATCCAAGGGATCTGCAGGAAAGGCTGTTAGTCTGTGGGTAGTATGGTCAAAAAAAAGGGGGTGGGGAGAAATTCCCCCCACTCTGTGGAGGGAGGAGCTCTGAGAGCCCTCCAGTCAATTTATATATTACCACGGTTTCAATCCAGGGCATTACTAGAGCCATAGAGTGGATTTCGGAATAATAAGGTCACCAGTGTGAAGGCAGCCAAATCAGGATTCTCGAAACGTGATACTCTTTGTTTTGGTGAGGTTGGCAGCCCTCTCTGCTTCTCCTTTCTGGATGAATAAAAACCCCAAACATCATGAGCCGGATGTTTGAATGTTTTTAAACCTTGTAATTTTGTAAATTGTCTGTTCCTGGCCCCTTCCCCACCCTCCCACCCCAGCTGAATGTCACGATGTTCTTCCTTTCCGTTGACTTTCGAATGAAGAAAGTGTGGTTTGGTTTGAGTTTGTTTTCTCAGCAAGGTGATGGCAAAAGGATATTTATGGTGTTGAAGAATTTTAATTTTCTCTCAGACAACTAGGATGTATAGTATATTTTAAATCTTACTCTCCAGGATATCTGCCTTCTGCCCAAATAATAAAATTGATCAGATGTTTTGAGGTTAAATAAACTGTTGTAATAATCTGGCAGCTGCCTGCTGGTTGTGGTTTTCAAAAGCAATTACTCACTCTAGAGTCAACTTTGAACTCTACATTTTAATTGAAAAAGCTAATTGTAGGCTATTGCTCCTGATTTAGCATTTGATTTGGCAGATTAGGAAGTAAAAAGACATGTGGAGGGGAGGGGAGAGGAAGAGAAAGTAAGCAGGAGTATTGCTGAGCTCAGATTCCTGTTTACTTGTGAGTGTTTGCACACAGGGTACATTGTATGCTAACCGGAGAGAATGCATCTGGGCTAAAAAGTCTCTGAGGCATTCATCTGAGGCTTGTCTGCAAAATCCTTATTTTTGGCTTATTTGCTCACTCTCTCTCACCCACACATAGCAGAGAGAGAGATGCTACATATGTTAGTGTCTTAACTGTAATTCAAATCTGAAAAGAATTTTTAAGAATATTATCAGACCATCTCTGATGAGAAGCTTATTTCTTAAAATGTTGGAAATGCGAATGGACAGAGATGGCTACTCACTTTCACTAAAACACATCTAACAATTTTAGTAAAATTCAGCACAGTATCGGAATTGTTCTTATGGGCGCCCAAAAGAACATATCAAGTCTCTATTGGAATCAAGATTTGAATAATTAGGAAAAAAGAGACAGCTACACTCATATTTTCCATCCAGGTCGATTAGTAGCATCCTTAAAATGGCCAGAAAATGCCTGTTAGTGCCAAGCTGAGAAGAGTGAGAATTTGCATTTCTGCAGTTTTTTTTTCCCTCATCGAAAAGCAAGCTCAGTACTGTTAGGTTGACCTAGTACAGCTGATATTGTGCATTTTAGAGATAGACGTTCTTTAAATTTAAAAAAGGCATATGTGTATGTATGCGACTTCTTCAGACTTTATGCTCTGAGATCGACTGACAAACTCCTGGGAATTTCCTGCGAATATGATAAAATGTTGACAGTCCAAATTAGAGCTGAAGTGAAAAGCACAGATACAGGAATACATTAATTTTATGAGATGTTTTCAAATACTAGTTACATGTCATTTGGAAACTCAATTTAATTTTAGACTTTATGGAATGCAGATTTGGCTCATCACAGTTCTGTTAATATTTTGTTGACTTCATAAATATAATTTAATCCCTATACATCAGCTTTCTGATCTGTAAGAAGAAAAGTATTCTTCCCACACATTTTGCACTCAGAGCTCCTCTGTTGAAACAATAAGCAGTGTTGTAACACATGAATTTGAGCATGGCTTCAGAATCCAATGTTCTCTTTATCAACAAAGAGTGACTGAAATTTATTTGGTGTTTCAGTATCACCAAATTTGAAGATATTACCGTTAATAAAAAAAAGAAACATCTTTGTTGATATAAGAATTATTCTGAAATATGAATATCCCTGGAAATGTCAGCTGCCTACTACATAATTTCCAAGAGTCATTTTTGTGATCTTAATATTCAGAGGTCCTCAACTAAAAATGACTCATAAAAAGAAAGAGACCCTACAGATAGGAAGACTCTGATTGAAAACATATTTACTTCATTCCAAATATATTTTTCACGTATTTACTTACACATTATTTACTCATAGATCTCTACTTTTGGCAAAGTTCATCGGTTTAGAATGCAGGGGAATAATGACTTCTGTGGTGAGATTTTAAAACTTTTTTTCTGTGGGAGGAAAAAAGGTTGAGGAAGAAGTTAAGCTTTTTAGATAATATTATTAGTGGCAGAAATCAGAGACAATGGATTAATGCTTTAGTCATGGGAAATCAGATCCGAAGAAAGGAAAAATAGTTACATAATGGTTTTTAAAAGTGCTATGAAATTGTTCAGGTAAATAGAATTTTCCCTTTTGATTGTCTTAAAATATAAAGAAGACGTGTTTAAAATGACAGTTCTCGAGTCTGAATTTCAAGAACCAAACCAAACCAAACCCAAAACCCTTTATCACGATGGTATGATAGACATTTCAGAATGCTGCCTCTGGAAAAGCAAGGTGGGGTTGCATCTCCGGTGTGTTGCTTACTTTTGACCTTGGACAAATTACAAAATCCTGATAAATCTCAGTTTCTTCATCTGTAAAATACCAGGATAATAACACCTATCTTTTTTGGTTATGGTTAAGATTAAATGAGTTACTATTAACTGATACAAGATGAAACTACCAATGTATACTAACTGCTACTTTATTACACAGTATCTTTGTTTTTATAAGTAATGATAACCAAGTTTCCTCCAAATTGTCACAAAGGAATTGTAGAAATCAAAATGCAAAGTCACATTTGACATAAAAAAAATGAAGCTAATTTTCAGGAAAGTTAAGAACCACAATTAAATAAATTTAAAATTGGTATTTAGGTTTATGGATAGAATTTTCTTTAGTTGTCTACACTTCTAGAGAAAGAAAAGTGAAGGCTGAGAAGAAGCCAGAGTTTTAGGAATTCTTGCACCTCATTAACATACACCATTATGATCAAATTATGAGAAATGAAAAAATACAAGCAAGGATAATCTCTTGTCTTGAGGTAACTTCCCATGTTATTTCTATACAATGTATCAGGATTTTAGACTTAGTGGGGAATTTACTCCTTTTCAAGGAAGACAAAAGATCAAAATTGTGCTATTGATATAAATGAAAATTTTGTAACTAATAATGATTATTGGGGTTTTGTTGTAAAGCGCATACTGTAAGTTTCTATAGCTGTACTTATCCTTTTCTCTTGTCTGGCATACAGACATTTCAGATATCTCACTGCCAATTCTCCAATGTCACCTGAATTATTTCTCCTCACTAAAAAACTCTGTGTGTGTGTGTGTGTGTGTGTGTGTGTGTGTGTGTGTGTGTGTGTGTGTGTGTGTGTGTAGTATGGTGTGTGGATGTGTGGTGTGTCTCCCTTGAGAGACTTCATAGAATGACGTGCAGGTCACTAGCTGCTACTACCTGCAGTAAGATCAGGTTCACCGAGAGTGCTAGCCAAAGCAGAGGCATGACTCTTAGCGTCTCCGGTTACTTGGTCCATCTGCGCTCTGCTCTGGTGGAGGTCTGACTATGAAGACTGCATTTTGCCTTACAGACATACACTTGAGTCTTATTGAGATAATTTGCTGCAAAGAAACTCTGGCTACTGCTCAGGTGAAACAGCTTTCTTTCCATAAGGTTTCACTTTACCGGAGGTGAGATTCAAGAATGCTTTTTAATGGGAAAAGAAGGATTTCACCAAGACGACTTGCTAGGATTTCTTTGTTCAATCTATTTTCTTTCATTTCGAGTTGATTGAGGGACATCAGATAGGATTCTTGTTTCACCCTGCATGCTTCTTGTCAACTATCTTGCCTTTCACAGTCTGACTACACAGGGACGTTTACAGCCTTCCAATGGTGTCTGCCAGACCTAGGTGTTATGCACCATACCTCCAGGGATCATTACCATATGGTATTTTAGGAGACGACACAGTTCATTTCAATGCAATTCAAATGAGCAGATTTCTTTTCTTTATTACACCATTGCATTTGGCGGCAATCCACCAGAGGCAGAGCCTAACTCTCAAAGGAATACTCTGCCCACTCTGTCCATTTAACTTGAAAATCTAGTCGGTTGATCACACATGTGCAACAGATGTGTGAGCATGCGTAGCGAAAATAAAAAATAAAAAATCCCAGCAGTGTACTGTGGGAAATGTAGCAGAACTACTGGAAAACAGAGACACAAAAAAGTCTGGTACTAAAACTTTGATTTTTGTCGTTGGAAGGGCAATGTTTTTTATTAATCTTTCCCTCCTTTCTTAGGTGGAAAAGGTATAGGTTTCCATTATGATTTTGCAGTGATTACTCATGTAACACTGGTAAGGAAAGTTTGTTCATTTTCACAGACTTCATGTTATATTGAAATAATTCTAAATATTTTGACCAGATTTTCTTGGGCCCCTGCCTCTCAGGAACTGGCTGTTGGCACAGTAAATGGGTGAAAAAACCACCCATTTACAAGAGAGGATATCAGAAATATACATCCTTTCATCCGTGCCCCACAGGCTTACATGGAAGGAGAGAGCACCAGCTGTTTTTCTCATGGTGAATAAGGGTTACTTGGGGAAATCTCTCTTCCTGTTTTTATATGGACAACTAAATTGTTGCATAGCCAGTTAATTTTGGTTAGGTCAATAGCACAAGGTTAATTATTGGAACCTTCCTCTTTTTGCCTCTGTGAGAGTACAATATTAACATGAAATAGAAGAAAATGTAATATAGTGACTTATTCTGGAAGTGCTGTTTATTTGGGAAGTATTTGTTTTTATTATACTTTCAAAGATTTTACACATACTCAACTTTGTCTTCTAGGAAATAGTGGAAGAAGATTTTGATGTGAAATTAGATTCAGAAAAAGTTTGAGTATGTTAACACATTTAGAAAAAATATATCACTTTTACTTTAAATGGGAACACGTTTTTAAAGCTAGAACAATTGGCTAACCTATGAGAGAACTTTGAAGTTATGTTTTCCTGCTCTCTGTTACACCTCAATTTGGCTTGTATGATTTTATGCCTTTTTCTAAAGGTATGTTACGATGTCACATTATCTTTCTAACCTTGGATTTAATTAATGCATCAAAGGGCACATAGATTGATTTATTTTAATGTATTATACAGTATTTTTATCCAGCTGTATAGTAGTATAGAATTGCTTTAG
The DNA here is from genome assembly GCF_043159975.1 of Macaca nemestrina. Lineage (NCBI taxonomy): Eukaryota > Metazoa > Chordata > Mammalia > Primates > Cercopithecidae > Macaca > Macaca nemestrina. The sequence continues at coordinate 86,826,829 of NC_092128.1, read as the reverse complement.
AATAAAGCAATAATATAACTGTTGATATATTCCACTTCTGACTTTGGATTTGGTCGGCATTACATATGGAAGGAGAAACCCACCCTGTATTGTTACAAGGATGGTTTTTCATTCATATCCTTATTGCTCTTAATAAATGTCCCAAAGAAAAATATTCTGCAGCAGCCACTCATAAAGAAGCAGAAAATGGCAAAACCACAGCATAGGAGGAAACCTATGTGAAAACAGTGGTTGTGTCTTCCTGGATACAGAAAACAAATAGAGCTTTTGAAAAAGCTTGCCAAAAGATGCCTGCCAAATAAAATATTGTTTTATGAAGTCAGGAAAAAACTAATTTTAAAGGTTATTGTAGGTTATTTGTGGTCACTTCTGGTGTGCATACAGCATGATGTCATCCTGAACTCTTCTCTATTTATATTTCAGTCTTAGAGGTCTTTTGTCTAAGACTTGATCTCAGCTACTAGAGACATCTAAAATGCTCTTATTATTTGATACTCATAAAAATCGAGACTGAAAAAATTAGACTACATGGAAGGGAGACCTGGCCAAGTCCAGACAAGAAATCATTCAGGCAGATCCACCTTCTGAAATCATACACTGTAGACATCTTCACGGGACTCATTTGCTGGAGAACTTCTCAAGTGATTGGAAAGTAGTCATGTGTCCAAATGGCTCCACTAGTGAATTATTGCCTTTGAACGGGAGTAGATGGAACCTATGCCAGAGACATCTCATCTGAGGAAGGAGAAGGAGACCAGGGGATCCCATGGGCAGTCCAGCTTCTTTCTCCTCCTGAGTGGATGTAGCCTATATCTCTGGTATCTTTCAATTTGCTTATGTGATCTCTTGCAGCAAGTTCTCTTCACCCTTGTAATGGGGCCAATTATTTTTTCTCTGTGGGATCCTTTTTTTTTTTTTTTTTGTCTTGGAAAACCCCTCTTTGTTGAGGTAGTTCTCAGTAAACTAGGAAATGTCAAACACTGGTTGAGGACAGACTAGATAGCCAGTGAGATGTTAGCAACTGGAAATGGAAGAAGCTGAGGAGTCTCTTGAGGGAAAAAAATCCCACAGCATTTGGGTATTAGAAAAAACATAAAATGTAAAAGAAAATGCATGTTTATAGTGGAAGGATGACACATTAATAGCCATGTCTAGATAGACAGCTGACATCATTTGCATAATCTTTAAATGTATTAATTCATTCAAAAAATGTTTTTTCATGTATCTAGATGTACCAGGTGTATTGGTGTTAGAGAACAGAGAAAAAGTTATATTTAATATAAATATATAAAATAAAAACTAAGTCATACAGTAGAAGACATTAAGTGCTATGGAAAAAAATGTAACAGAAGAAGGGTATGGAGTGCTGGGATGGTGGGGTTGTAATTTAAAATTTGGTGGTCCAGTGACACCTCACTAAGAAGGTGACAGTTGAGCAATGCATAAAGCTGTGAAAGGAACAAACCATATAGTGACCTTCAGGAGACCATTGCAGGCAGTGAAAAGTAAACAAAAGAGGCCTGAGCCCAGGGGACATGTGGTGTGTTGGAGAAACAGTACAGCATATGTACTATGCTGGCCAGCATATGTATACCACAGTACTGTGCCGGCCAGCATAAGTACACATCACATACACACGTGTGTGTGCAGACACACCTCTCTCCTTCATACATGTAGGTGCTTCAAAATGCCAGAGAGATTTAGAGCAAATACTTCTTCAATAACACAGTTTTTCTCACTGAATGCGAAGGGATACTATTCATAATTTAGGCTTTGCTGAACTTTGGAAAATCTGCTCTTTGCATGAGAATGGAAAGTTCAGCAAACCCAGGGAGCTGAAAGATGATTCTCAAGTCACCACCCTAAGTCAGCAACTGTCAGGTTAGAGAACATACTGGTGTGTTTGTAGTTATTTGATCATTACAGTGATTATATTGTGTTAATGTTTAACTGTATATTAAGCACTCCAAACCTATAAACAGATTTTATCATAAGATTGGCAGTGATTCCTTACTAATCCTTTCTTTTTGGGAAGCCTAGCCTGAAAAGTTATTTCCTCGTCTCTCTTTGCATAGCTTTGTAAATGATACAAACGCAAGATTCATTCAGTTCTGATGAAGTAAAACTGCAGAGAATAAATAGGACAGGACGTAGGAATACATGGTGAGTCAGCAAACAAGATCTAGGAAACTCAAAAGTGGGATATTAATTATCCATTTCATGCAATGAACACTTGTCCACCAACATGGGATAATTTTAGGAAGATGTGATTTGGGGTTTCTATGTTCCTGGGTTGCAATGTGCTGGGGAGTAATCTCTTGAAAAGAAAGAAGAAAGAATGAATTAAAACTGGCAATAAGGCCAGACGCAGTGGCTCACGCCTGTAATCCCAGCACTTTGGGAGGCCGAGGTGGGTGGATCACCTGAGATCAGGAGTTCGAGACCAGCCTGACCAACGTGGTGAAACCCCATCTCTACTAAATACAAAAAAATTAGCCAGTCATGGTGGTGCATGCCTGTAATCCCAGCTACTTGGGAGGCTGAGGCAGGAGAATCACTTGAACCTGGGAGGCGGAGGTTGCAATGAGCCAAGATTGCGCCATTGCACTCCAGCCTGGGTAACAAGAGTGAAACTCTGTCCCCCTGCACTAGCCTCCGCCCCCAGCCCCGCCAAAATAAGAAAAAAAAGGAAAAATAAAACTAGCAATAAGACAAAGATTGGAACTCTCCCTCTTTCCTCTTTTAATTGCAAGAGGAAGAAAATACATTTTGGCCCCTTGATAAGATCCTTCATTCTCTTTGACAGCGTCTAGGGAGCTGCGTTGATAGCATAGGTAGCTAACAGCAAACAACCCAATGAACTGAGCGAACGTCAGCTACCTACCACACTAGGGGACGAATTTTCAATTTGTAATTCCTGCTTCTATGGGAAGAAAGCAAAAAGAATATTTTGACTCCAATATTTTCTTCAGTTTTAATGCTTGAAAAAAAAAGGCAAACCAAGTACACTTTGTACAGGGGTAACTAGAGACAGAATGGGACCGACTCGTCAGAGGAGCCACATCTCTGCTGGCTGATCCTATGTCACTGTAAGGTTAATTGAGTGATCCTCAGACCGAGAGCATCGTTGCATCTGTTTAGGTGTGTTTGGATTAAGGGGCAGTCCTGTTCAGAGGGCTGAGCAACCATCTGAGCAACCCTGTGGGATCTCTAAATTCCAGTTGTGCTCTGGCTATAGGTTACCTTGAATGATTTCAGGAACTCTTTGATTGCTTCTTTCTGTTCCTCTCCCATGACTGACACTGACAATTCAGCTCACTTATCAGGATGATGATAAAATATTTTACAAGCTATTGACAAAACTTCCTGCAATTCATCTCTAGGATTTATTTAGGTTCTCTTCATGCAAAGGAAGATAGGTATCATGATATGGGCTAGTGCATGGACACAGGAGTAAAAATAGTCTTGCGTGGAGGATGTCAGATAAGGCTGTGTCATCTAGTTAACAGTAGTTCAATGATAAAAGTTCTGCACAAGTCATTTTATTTTGGTGTTGTGTTATTTATCACTTATTATTTACTCATTTATTTAGATGAAAGTGATTTATTCAAATAGGAGAAAGATTACCTAGTAGAGGAGGTCTCTCCTATTAATATCATTATAACAATGTTTTGGTTTTTTGAAATATTAACTATGGATTTTCCAATCTGACAAATGGTGGTATAGTTTATCCACAGTAGCAGGAACAAAATGTCCCTGTTTTCAAATTTCAACAATTACAATACTATTTCTTTATTTTATTGGTTTTATTGAGTTAAAGCACTTAGACAATTCTTTCTAATTTCATCAAATACCAGTTTCTTGTAATTCCCAATTATAAATGAGAATATTCATGCTACTAACTTCTGTCCCTCTTTCCTCCATCTCCTAACTTTGTTCATTTGTACCTTTACTTTTGCATTTTCAAAATTGGTAAGATTTACATGCTGTCCTAGAATCTTAAGCACAGAATGCTTTAAATTTTGTCTCCTATATTACTCAATAGTATAGTCTTAAATTTTTTAAAATTATTATTATAAATAATAATTATACAAAACCAAAAATTGTGCTGGAAATATACTCTCTCACTTAATTCTAAAAGGGTCAAATGTCATAACCTATGTGGTACTTGTAAGAAAAAAGAATTTTAGAACAGTCTCAAATGGATTTTCTTTCTCAATGCTATCTAACTCAATGCTTCATTTTTTTAGTTCATTATGTTTTTGTAATTTTTTTCATTTCTTTCTGAAACATTTCCAGTTTGTTTCCTCTTTACATTTCTATCTCCTGTTGAGAGACAAAAGATATATTTTTGCTCTATTATTTTCTTTCATCTGTTTATTCATTTTCTTTCTAGTTGCATATTTATATGTTTACTTTAAAATAACTTCTAGGAATACAGAATTAAAATAATTATAATTATTTATGACATTGCCATCACTGATCCATACATTAATATATTATTAATATAATGAACTCTCACAACAATAACCAAGGATTAGAAAACTAATATCAGTTTTGTTTGAGTTTTATAAAAAGGGTATCACACAGTTTGTAATCTTTTGAGACTATTTTTCTTATGTTTCTAACATTCATTCAGTGTTGTCACATGTGGCTTTGATTAACTGATTTTTACTATAGTATAATTCTCCCTTGAGAGAATATACTATAACTTGTCATCCTGGTGATATACATTTAATAGTTTCATTATTTAATATTACAAAGAATGCTAAAATGAATACTGTTAAACATGTTTTATGATTCATATATGTAAGAGTTAACTTGAATATGCTCATATGGTAAAATTATTGGCTATGGAGTATATGGTTATCCGATTTCAAAAGTTAATACAAAAATGTTTTATAATGTGATGCAACTGGAAGATACTTCCATTAGTAATGCACAAAATATTGCATTTAGCCACGTATTCTCCAATGCTTGGTATTCAATGATTTCTTCATTTATTTTCCTTTAAATTGGCTCAAAATGCAATCACATTAAGGGGTTGACTTGCTTTCACCTTATTTTTTTTTGCCACTGGTTTAAAAATACTGGTTTTGTTGAAGTATAAGTGCATGGAGTATAGTCATCAAGGTTAAAAAGCATAAATTAATGAGTTTGAAAATGTGTATAGTCATATAATCACCACTGCATCAAGATATAGATAATTTCCATCTCCAACAATTCCATTGTCTCATGCTGCTTTGTCATCAACCCTTTCTCCAATCCAACCCCAGGGAAAATGCTGATCTTCTTCTGTCACTATACTTTTATCTTTTTTAAAATTTCATGTAAATGGTATCGTGAAGTATGTAGCCTTCTATGCCTGCTTGTTTCACTTATAATGCTTTTGAGATTCAACCACATTGCTGTTCATATTAGTAGTTCATTCCATCTTGTTGCTATATAGCATTCCACTGTATAGATAAAACATAATTTATTACACATTAAATGAAGAGTGGACATTTGGGTTGTTTCCCATTTTTGGCTCCTGTAAGTAAAGCTTCTATAAACATTGGCTTACGAATCTTTGGTGGGGATGTATGTTTTCATTTTTCTTGGGTAAATATGAAGTGAGATTTCTGGGTGATTTGTTTAACTTTATCAGAAAGTACCAGAATGTTTTCCAAAGTGGTTGTACCATTTCACATTTCCATTAGAAATGTATGAGAGTCCCAGCTGCTTTACATCCTCATTAATTTTTTGTATGATCAATCTTTATAATTTTAGCTATTCTGGAAGGTGATAGTGATATCTCATTTTGTGTGTGTGTGTGTGTGTGTGTGTGTGTGTGTGTGTGTAACATGTCCAGATAGTTTTTCTTATTTTCTATCATGTTGCTTATATTCTGTATATATTCTGCATACAAGTATTTTACTAATTATATGTTTTACAAAATTTTTTTTCCAAGTATATGGCTTGCCTTTTATTTTTTTTGACAATGTCTAGTGACAAATATATATTTTAAAATTCAATTATCAATTAATTTTTCTTTTACTGTTTCTACTTTTTCTGCCCTAAGGAATCTTTCCCTGCCCACAGCTTGTGGAGGTCTTTCCCTATATTTTCTTTAGAAGTTTTATATTTAACTTTTATTTTGAAAATGTTTTTCAAAATAAATTTTGTATATGGCATAGGATAAGGGTTACGGTGAATTTTTCCCTTATATTCAATTGTTCAGCATACTTTGTTAGAGAGACTACTGATATGGTTAAGCTTTGTGTTCCCCCTCAAATCTCATCTTGAATTGTAATCCCCATAATCACCATGTGTCAAGGGAGAGATCAGGTGGAGGGAATTGAATCATGGCTGCAGTTTCCCCCACGATGTTCTTGTGATAGTGAGTGAGTGCTCACAACATCTGATGGTTTTATAAGGGGCTGTTTCCCCTTTGCACAGCACTTCTGCCACCTTATGAAGAAGGTGCCTTGCTTCCCCTTCGCCTTCCACCATCACTGTAAGTTTCCTGAGGCCTCCCTAGCCATGCTGAACTATGAGTTAATTAAACCTTTTTCCTTTACAAATTACCCTTTATAAATTACTCAGGCAGTTCTTTATCGCAGCATGAAAATGTACTAATACAACTATTGTTAAACTAAATTTGACCTGAGAAAGGCTTCTTAACTTGCATAGTTCAGTTTTCATGAATTGCAACCTAACTTAGCACATAAATAAATTGAAAACCCAACTTAGGAGTATGTGTCTGTAAAAATAGGTGAGGCTCAGTCAACCACAGCAGCTGTGCTTCAGCCACTCACAGACAACCAACTGTTCAAACTGTTCAAATAAAGCAACTGCTGAGCTGTAACCAAATCAGCAGTTTCTGTATCTCACTTCTATTTTCTGTATATCGCTTTCCTTTTTCTGCTCAGAAATATTATCCAACCATGCAGCAGCCCCAGTTTCTCTAAGCATCTTCTGGTTCTGAGAGTTGCCTGGTTTGCAAATCATTTTTTTTTTTCTCAGTTAGACTCTGTTAAATTTAATTTGTCAAAAGTTTTTGTTTTAATACTACCCTTTTCCTATTGCATTCTCTTGGATTCTCTGGTTTCTCTTCAGCGCATATAAACCTTTCACCTTTTAGTTTTGCATTATCTTGGTATATTTGTTAAAAATTAACCACATGTGTAGGGGTCCATTTCTAGACTCTTCTCTTCCATTGATCTTATACCAATAGTGTGTTGTCTTGGTTATTGTAGCATTAAAACAAGTCTAGAAATCATGTAGTATAAGTCATTCAAACTTGTTCTTCATTTTCAAAGGTTTATTACTGTATTTGCGTATAAATCTCAAAATCAACTTATTAATTTTTACTTTAAAAAGCCCATCAAAATTCAAGTTGAGTTGAATTTAAAAATCAAACTGACAGAACTGACATTTTAACAATACTGAGTGTTCTGACTCATGCAATAGTATATCTTTTCATGTATTTAGTGCTTTATTTCTTATGCATTCTGTAATTTTCAATGTAGAGGTCTTAAACATAATTTTAAAAATTTATCTCTAAGTATTCCATTTTATTGGTCATGTAGTAAATGGTATTATTTTTAAAACTTTTAATCTAATTATTTGTCATTCACATATAGAAACACCATAGATTTGTGTATATTGACCTTATGTGGTGTAGTCTTCCTATTTTACTTAGTAGTTCTGGTAGTTGTTTTTTTGAGGTGGGGGAGTAGATTCCATAGGATTTTCTATGTAGATGCCCAGATGATGGGCAAATACAGACAGATTTACTTTCTCCTTTTCAATGTGTATACATTTTTAATGCATATATGTCTATATACGTTTATGTGTTATTGTACTGGCTGGAGCTTCCAGTACAATGTTAAATAAAATTTGTTTGAGGGAATATCTTTGCCTTTTTTTCAGTTATAATGGGTAGGTATTAGTCTTTCATTAAGTATGATTTTGGTTGAATTAAGTACGATTTTTGATTGATTTTTGCATGTAGGTTAGACATATATGCTTTTTATCAGGACAATGAGGTTTCCCTCTAAGTTAGTTGAGAGTTTTCTTTTTTTTTTTTTTGGCCATGAATTGTTGTTACATTCATCAGATACTTTGCATCATCAATTAGTGATGAAATTATCAATTAACATAATCTTTTTGGTTTTATATAATGTAAAAAATACATATATATATATAAAACCTTTATATATAAATCTTGGAAAGTTGTTCTCTATACCCCATGTATTAGGATTTTTTTTTGAACTATATAAAACACTAATCTCATATTTGTGTGAACGCCAGAGATTGTTTAGCCTAAAGGTTTCCTGATTTTTATTTCTACTATCTCAGGCAATTTTCTCTCACATATGTGCAGATCAATATTCCAACAAATACTTGCTCTCTGGAGCCTTTTCTATATGCAGCTCCCTCCTATTTAGCAGTCGTACAACAAATGCTAGCTGTTTTAACCTCTCCATATTTCAGTCTCTCTGTATTCAACTCGTTCACACCACTGGGCTCTGCGTGGTTCCCCTGCCTGGGTTGACAATCAGAACTCTCCTCATTACTTCTGCTTTTCTGTAGGATCAAAATTCTGGTGTATAATATCTGAAAACTATAATTTCATATATTTTGTCAATTTTCTGTTTCTTTAAGGCAGAAAGATAAAGCTGGTTCCTGATATTTTAATTTGACCAGAAGCAAAAGTTAGCCACTGAGTTATTCATTTTTTTATTACTAAAAAAGTTAATTAATTAATTAATTTATTTTTTTTTGAGTTGGAGTCTCGCTCTGTCACCCAGGCTGGAGTGCGATCTCGGCTCACTGCAAGCTCCGCCTTCCGGGTTCACGCCATTCTCCTGCCTCAGCCTCTGGAGTAGATGGGACTACAGGCGCCCGCCACCACGCCCGGCTAATTTTTTTTTTTTTTTTTTTTTTTGATTTTTTGTAGAAACGGGGTTTCACTGTGTTAGCCAGGATGGTCTCAATCTCCTGACCTCGTGATTTGCCCACCTCTGCCTCCCAAAGTGCTGGGATTACAGGCGTGAGCCACCACGCCTGGCCAAAAAAGTTAAATTTGATTATTTTCCAATCTGAGTTATTTTAGAGCTTTTTGCTCTGTACTCACATATCTAATTCTTTCTTTGAATTTTGATTTATCCAGGCCAATATAAATATATTGGCTAGAAAAAATATATTAATTTTTAACGAGTTACTTGACACACAGAGAATCCGGCTCTACTGTGTTTATTTTTTTGTACACCTTCATGGTGCTTGACTTCCTACATGTTTTGTAATTTTGTTGATGAGTTCATATTTCTTGGAAACGTGTCTGTTATTTCCTTAAGGTATTGGTTTACCACTGGTGTCCCCAACAAGGATATTAAGTTTTTTTCTGTCAGAGCCTAGAGTTACTACTAATCTGGGACCACTTCAAAATAAATTTATGGCTTAACATTTTCAGACATTCCAGGTAGTATAGCATTGGTTTGCAAAACTCATTGAGAACCTACATGTATTTACAAATGCTTAGGAGAGTTACTTTTCCCCCCCACTACCAGCACTAAGTTTGGAGATGAGCAATTTATTCTTTTTATCATTAGCAGCAGAGGTGTGCGTAGGGCGGGATGAGAATGGGGAATTATAGGGAGATTATAGGGAACAGAGTTTACATGTATTCCAACCAAGACTATGTTAACCACATCCTCTTCAGTTTATGCAGAAAAATTATCGGTAGGGTTGGATTAGTTATAGGGCTTATCTCATACTTCTTGTGACCTGTGTATCCTTGACAGGCAGTCAAGGTTACCTAGGTTTGGAAAATATCCTGAAGGTGAAAACAGTTTTATTGCTTAGTTCTTGTCATTTACTTTTTGCCTTCAGATAACTCTTACCTTTTTATAGCATATTCACAAATTTAAACTGATGCTATGCATGTTGTATCCAGCAATTTTAGTTATTTTCAGGGCAGATTATGTTAGGCTGCCACACTGCCAGAAAAAGAATTCTCCTCATCTATTTTTTGTTGTTGTTGTTGTTCTTAAGTTCTCTAGTATGCTACTCATTCTTCTGTTTCTTCTACGATAATGAGTGCATTCTTTAATTTTATTGTTACTGTCATTTTACGTGAACTGCCATAGGAAAGGAAGACAAATATAGTCAAATTCAAGTTATAAATTATGAGAAGTCTTCTAAATTACTTCCTTTGAAATGCTAATTTTCAAAATAGAAGACAGCAGGAAGTTAAAAAAATAAATATCTGATATTCTTTATTTTTTATTTTGAAAGACTGGTAGTAGATTAGTGAAAAAAGATTTTATACTGAACTGGATATATCAAAGTTTAGACAATCACAATTAACATGCTAATATGATAAGATATTATATACAATTATATGTCTAATTTGCTCTTGCAATAAATTCAATCTTTTTGAGCATGTACTGTATGCTATATGCCCAGTAAAAATATTCACAGAAACAATTAGGATATTTTCCTTAGAGTTGTGCTAAAGAAATGAGAATATTCTTCTATTTTTGAATATTGTGCATATTTTAAATATTATTTGAGGCTGGTTATATAAATGTAGATTTTACAAACGTGTTAAGTCAAAATATCTGGATATAATATAAAACCTTTTTTTTTTTTTTCTATTCTTTTAAAAGCTAGTATGGCAGAGATTTCCGGCCTCTGATCAGAACACATATATTAACATTTCATAAAGAAAGGGAAATTTGGATCAAATTTATAATATGCCAAATAGTAAAATAAATATACACTAGATAAGAATATTTCTGTGGTTTGGCCCACACAGACTCATTCCCTGGCCAGCTGACAACTACTCTCTTGGGGATTGTGAACATCAAAAAAATTTTTCTTTGGCGCTGTCTGCTCTAGAATGGGCTTAGCTAGGGCTGTTTAGTGTAGCAGCTGCCAGGGTTGGTAACCTTCAGTAGATAAGACTAGATGGAGAAATTAGAAGGTATTTCTTTTGGATTGTTGTAAATCTGAGTTTGGCAAACTTTTTCTCAGATTCTAAGATTGAGGGAGCCTGAGTTGTGTCAGTTCCACAGAAAACTGATCCGTGTCAGTTCCATGGATCTTTGTATTTAAATCTGCATCACTGTTAAGAGGACATGTATTGTGTTAGAAAGACAAGGAAGAAATGTCTTCAATAAGATATTCCTTTGTTAAATTAATACCACAACAACTCTGATATAACTCAAAACTAAATTTCAGTAGATTTGATTCTTACTGTTGAAATTAAAAGGCATTTCAAATTATGAAAGACCTTGAAAATCAAACTGGCTAATCTCTGGATATGTATTATTATCTATCCCAGTTGTGGGTTATCTTAATTACTGGAATAAAGTTCCTTTGGAAAGTTTTTATAGACCAGTGGATAGTAGTACAAACCCATAAACAGAAATAAATGTTCATGTCTCTTCTATTTGAGTGCTGTTTTCAAATTATCAACACAAAGCTGAGATTTTTGTAGTTGAGGTTTGAGGATTCTACCGCAACCAAAAGTTATTGTGCTGGCATTGTTCAATCAATATGGAGTCTTGTCAAAAGTTTATTGGTTATGTCTCATAGAAATACTTTGTATATTTAGTAGGACATAGAAGACAAATTTGTACTTTGCTCCATTTCCTTATTATTTTTTGACTATTAGAATCAGTACCAGGCTACAACTCAGTTTAACAGTGATTTAGGTAAACAATATGAAAATGTTATGTTTGTGGTATTACTATGCTAAAGCACAGACTACATTATGGAATGATATATTTCCTCATCACTTTGAATGCAGATACACATTAGCTGCCTTTTTTTTTTTTTTTTTTTTTTTTTTTTTTTACCTTTTTAATGGACTGAAGTTGGTTTTATTTCCTCATGGAATTACACCCTTAAGCGCATCCAATTTAAGACATGAACCAAGGAAGGTAGAGTTCCACTGTTAAAAAAAATTTTATTAGCATAAAAGAGTAGATCCTTTTATTTTACTCCAAACCCATGTTCAAAATAATCACAATTATAGTGTTGCAATATACCACATTGCAATTAACATACTCCAAAAACTTAATGAATTCAAGTTTAAGAATGGTCTTAATTTTTCTCTGCATTATAGCAGGCTCAAGAATATCCTTGGAGTACTGTCACTCTTATTTTTACTCCTAAAAGCTTTCTGACAAGAGAAAGTTCACGTTGATTTAAACAAAATATTCAGTGAATTGTGTTTGATCTTAGTATGCCCATGGAAATGTTTTTTTCTAAATTATTTTACAGAATCCTATATTCTCAATATTGTAGCACTGATTATGTTTGACTTAAATTTTAATTTTTGTCTCTCAAGAGATTATAAGTTTCATGAAGGTACATACCATATATCATATTCCACTGTTTATTACAGTGGCTTTCTTGGAACAAACTCTCAAAATACATATTTATTGAATGGATAACTGAATGAGCAAATTACTTCTTGGTTTGAGAGAAAGTTTAACTTTTTTGCTCTAATGTATAAAAACTCAGAATACTCCTCTCCCACAAAGATGTCCAAGAAAAACAAACAGAAAAAAAAATGAAGGAAAAATACAGGGATACATGATTTTTAAGCCTATCTACTTACACCCTCACCTGCAATTTTGTTTTTATTTATTTAGGCTGTGAGTGTGCTTATTCAACCTTAATTTGTAGTTGTGCTAAGCTGATTATCATAGCTACAGATAGAGCTAAAATTGAGTAGGAAATGGAAGAACAGAACAGAGAAACCAAATTTTTTTGCCACCAATTTTCAGCCTTTGCTAACCTTATGGACTATTTCCCAATACTGTGCTAATATAAGTTTCCTTAAAAATAGCTTATGAGATAGGGGAACAAAGAATACAAGCCAATTGTCCTCTGAATTTCGGAGCAACAATCTTCTGATCCAAGCAGAGGTTGTTATGACATCCTGTACCTGGCTTTGTAACATTTCCTAAGGTAAACACATAATTCAGGCACAGGATACCTCTGGAAATATTTGTCAGTTGTTCAGCTTTTAAAAATGTCTTTGTATTAAATTTGCAATGAATGGCATTGAATATTATAGTTTTGGTAAATGGCCTAATTGTTGACAGTAACGTAATGTAATTTGCTTATTTCAAAAGGACATTTTTCTATACCCTAGTACCTTCTTCAGCTTTCACCAATAATAATTCAATTTGGTGACATTTATTGAATGTCTCCATTCAGTGGGAGAGAACTCTTTTTTATGGGTCACTTCATTCCTAGTTGATGGGGCAAAAGTACCCATTTCCCGAGTTACAATAGAAGGAAAGTATAGGAGAGTGGGTGAAGAACTGGACTAGGAAGCTGAATCCTGGATTCCAGGCTTGGCTCCTTCCCTTACTGTAAATGAACCTAAGTTATATAAATAGCTGAACTTATCCTCAGTCTCCAAATTTATATTTGTAACACTCCCTACCTGACCTACCTCATCAAAAACAAGATAAGAAACATGAAATCTCATTATACTCTAAGATGCCATACACATTTAAGATATTACACTTATAGATCCATATTAGTGTCAAAAAACTGAAGAATGCTGTCATCTTGAAATGAGATTTGAAAGGTTAATAGATATGAAAATAAAAAGGAAAACAGAAGGGTGGTTGCAAGGTGGAGCTCTACCTTAAGATAGCAGATTTAGAAGTCCTAACCTGAAAATCTGCCTCTGGGAAGATAAAAAGATGAGAATGCAAGAAACACCTAAGACTTTTGTTCCTATGGCCAAGAACTATGGCATATTTCTTAAACTGTTGTTGTTTAAGATTGCCAGTGAGTGACATGTAGCATCAGGAAGATCTATCCTAAAATGTTTTGTTGGCTGAATTTTCTGGGATGGTGATTAATCAAAAATATTTTTCCTTGTGCCTTTGAATGACATGCTTTTTCTGAGCCAAGGAGTGGTTTAGATGGAAAACCAAATCATATGAAACATCTCAGGTTTTTGCTCATCATGGCAACTTGTTTTCTCACATGGGAGGTAACTCCCTCAAAGAAATAATGCCTGACAGTTCAGCAATTGAATTGAACTAAGACTTCTGAAATGAAATAATGCAATTGGCAGGGAGAAATTGCTGAAAAAAGTATAGGTTTTTAATAAGTTCTGTTAACTAAGAAAACATAGGGAAAATCTCTTAAAAATTCACTCTTTGTTTTAAAGAGGCATTTTGACAATATGCTTTTAACTTTATGATGTTAAAGATTATGTATACCTTATCTTAAGTAATGATATAGCCTCATTTTAGAATAAATCAGATGATAGCCTCCTTTTCTATTTCCTTCCCTTTTTCTTTGCATGGAGAAAGGAAATAAGAATTACTAAAAGCAAAGGGTAGCTTTCATTTATTCTCTTATATATAAGGCTATGGTTTAAAAGTAGAAACAAAACCAAAAACTCCATACTGATAGGTCCTCAGGTTCAGTGGTATAACTTTTGAAGTGATTTTTGTATTGACAACTGCCTATCCTTTTCTTAGAACTATGCCCTAGACATTTCCTTGAGTTTCAAAAAAGTGGCTAATATACCCAAAGAATAAAGAATCCTCAAGTCTTCCTTTTTAAAATTCCTACTTTTCTACTCCTCTGCTAGTGAAGCTGTTTGGAGAGGTCTCAGTGAATAGTGAATAAGTGTTGACTACCTTCGTATGTTTTTAGTAGCCCACAAAATTTAAAACTTTCTCAAACCCATATCGAACAATTAGACTTTGCCCATTCTGTGGCCATTGAAAGATGATCACTTGCTCTGATGAATTAAAAATTTTTAAGTAGGTCAAAGATCTTGTTTTTTTTTTGTTGTTGTTTTCTGTATTTCTGAGGTAGCTGCCTAATGTAATGAGAATAAACCTCAGAAGAATAATATTTATTTTGATTAGCATTGTGCTATTTGAGTTGTGAAATAACATTCTCTTGGTCAAACAATAACAAAACTGTTTTTTAAAGAGAAAAATGAAGAATGTTAATATATGAGTCTGGGTTGTAAAGTATGACAAGCTTAGATGATTTCTGCATGGATAGGTTTTTATATGTGAAAAGTTGTAATTGGCTAATGATGTCAATTGTGTTATTTTTATATTGCTATTATTTCTGTCAATCAATAAAAAGTATAGAGATGGCAGTTGTTGGTATCTGTTGAATAGCACAAGAGTGTCAGGAACTCAGGGATGGATCTCTTAGCCTTTTACTTATGATCTTTGAAAGGCTGTTGGACCTCAATATATTACCACCATGTTTTGCAAAAGAAAAAAATGAGAAGGGTAAAGAGGGATCCGTTAGCTGAATAAACTTTTCCAAAAGTGTCACCTAACATCTTGTTTATAAGATATATCTTATAGGCCGGACGTGGTGGCTCAGACCTGTAATCCCAGCACTTTGGGAGGCCGAGGCGGGCGGATCATGAGGTCAGGAAATCGAGACCATCCTGGCTAACACGGTGAAACCCCATTTCTACAAAAAATACAAAAAAAATTAGCCAGGCATGGTGGCAGGCGCCTGTAGTCTCAGCTACTTGAGAGGCTGAGGCAGGAGAATGGCGTGAACCTGGGAGGTGGAGCTTGCGGTGAGCCAAGATCGCACAGTAAGCAAGACTCTGTCTCAAAAATAAAATAAAATAAAATAAATAAATATATATATGTATACTTATAAACCATTCTTTGAGCAAGTGAGGCTGAGAAATGCGTTTATAGCTGCGTACATGGCCTTCCCCTATTCTCTCTT
This sequence comes from Macaca nemestrina, assembly GCF_043159975.1. Classification (NCBI taxonomy): domain Eukaryota; kingdom Metazoa; phylum Chordata; class Mammalia; order Primates; family Cercopithecidae; genus Macaca; species Macaca nemestrina. The sequence goes on along the minus strand of NC_092128.1, from coordinate 86,811,082 downwards.
ACAAAGGAAGAAGTAAAGAATGTAGATAGTACTGGGTGTGAAGAGTTACTGTTACATACATGTAGCATTTCAGTGCCATCTCAGACTTCTGTTTGGAGTTAAGCAACCAAAGTGAAAGAGAAGAAACAGAACTTCATCCACAACGACCCTTGGAATGGGAAGCTAAGTTTCATCTCTCATTGTTAATGGAGCAGCAACGAGAACAGACTCGGAAAGGTGTGGATGAGATTGTCTAGGAAAGCTACAGCATAGGACAGACTTCTGACATTCAACATTTGAGGTTTTCATTGATCAAGGCCAACCTTTAAAGTCCATGGCATACAATAACTTTAACTTTTTCTGTCAAGTCACTTTTACAACCAAGGCTGGTGTATTAGTTTGCTAGGACTGCCATAGCAAAGTCTCACCAAGTGGAACAACAGAACCTTACTGTCTGACAGCTCTGAAGACTAGAGGTCTGAGATCAAGGTGATGGCAGGATTGGTTTCTTCTGTGGGGTATGAAAGGGAATCTGATCCATGGCTCTCTCCTAGCTTCTGGTGGGTTGTTGGCAACCTTTTGTGTTCTTTGGCTTGTGGATGTATCACTTCAATCTCAGCTTTCATCTCTACATGTCATTCTGCCTTTATCTCCACATAGTGTCTGTCTCTGTTTGAATTTCCCCTTTTTATGAGGATACCAGTCCTATTGGATTAGGGCCCACTCTAATGACCTCATCCTGACTACATCTACAAAGACCCTATTTCTAAATGAGATCACATTCTAAGATACTGAGAGTTAAGACTTAAACATATCTTTTTTAGGGGGACATAATTCAATCTCATAATACTTGGTATGCAAATTCATTTGTTAAAAAATGAACCTGGAGGATCCCTTACCTGACCCTGAAGCCTCCACATTGCAACAATCATTTCCTTTTCATTGGAGGAAATTTTAGACTATAGAGGTATTTGAGAATTTTTAAGGGTCTATTTAATGGCATACATTGAAAATATTGCTTTCAGTCCTTATGAAATTATCTGGATCACAGCGGGATTGTTTGTGAATCTGAAGATGTATATTTATTTCATGTTATGACTATTCAGTTAAACAGTTTTACCACGCAGTTCACTTTTCTCAATGTAACATTTTTTTGGGGGTGGAAATAACAGTTTTTTAAATCCCAAAACACCTTGAATACAATATACTAAATTAATAATATTTTAGAAAAGACCCATTTATCCACTTCACATAATAATCTCTAATCAAAGAGTATCACATGGAAAAAATTAAAAGTGAGCATCATGTTTGGATTAAAATTCACTTTTGTTTTGTTGGTATGCCAGGTGGGAAGAATGAAGAGGAAGCATCTTCTGAATCTTCAGTTTATTTTACACATGTGTTTTCTATGTTTTGAACTGCTCTCAGGTTGAGCCTTTAATTTCTTGTAGTCCAAGACAAAGACATTTTTTATCCAGTGGGCTGAATTGTGTTCAATAAAAAGTTAAGTTCAAATCCTAACCTCTGGTACCTCAATATGACCCTAGTTGAAAATAATATTTGCAGATGTAATCAAGTTATGATGGGGTCACAATGGAGGGTGGATCCTCCAATGACTGGTGTCCATATAAGGAAAGGAAAATCTGGCCACGGAGACACAGGTAAGAATGCTGTGTGAAGACAGAGACAGAGGCTGAGTGATCTGTCTCTAAGCCAAGGAACTACAAAGATTGCCAGCAATCACTAGATGCTAAGAGGCATGGGACAGCTTCTCCCTTACCACCTCCAGACAGTTTGCTGAAACCTTGATTTTGGATTCAGCCTTCATAACTATGAGAGAATAAATTTCTACCTTTTAAAGCTACCAAACTTGTGATAATTTGTTGTCAACCCAAAGAAATCAATACATCCAGCATATCCAACTTTGATATCAAATGCCTGCCTGATGATGTGCACCAACTGCCACACCAATTCAACCACTGCCTTCCTTGGTGAGCATAAGAAACTTCATTACATTACTTCTTATATTTGAACTAGATCTTTCTCATACTTATTATTTATACAAACTTGTTTTCACTGTTCAATTGATGTATGTTCAAATCTATAAAAATTGGGAATTTTGGATTGGGATAATATGAATGTTAATTTCCTTCTGAAATTAGTGGAGGTGGTTTTTTTGTTTTGGTTTTTCAATCTGTGGCTTTTCATTTTAGGACAAGGGTTTCAGGAACACACTTAAAATAATTAAATGAGACATAGACTTTACCTTGATTCCTATGATCACCTCAGTAAAGAAAAGCGGTCACAGCAAGGATAAGGTAAGTGGGCATGTTGGTTTCCTGAGAAGATAGTAATACTGGAAACACTTCTAGTTATTCACTTAATTTTAAAAGTGCTTATATAGAAACAGAGAAATCACATGAATTTGGCAGGAAAAATAGAAGAGTAAAGCAAGAAACGAGAACAAAGAAAGAGGTATGGAAAAGAAGCCTTTGGGAGAAGCAATCCAAGTGAGATGAAAGTATTTTTACCATTTGTGCTCTCTAAAATTTAATGATTAGTCTTCAGTTCTATTTATCAGATCGGTGTGTAATTCTATGGATTTGAGAATTACACACCGATCTGATAAACAGAACTGAAATATAGCAAGTATATTTAAAATACAGCAAGTATAATATAGCAAGTATATTTAAAAATACTTGCTAATGCCCTCACTTCAAGTGTTGGTTCAAATGTCACCTTATCAAAGAACATATAGATAATTCAGATTCTCTGACCTGTCCTCCTTTTCCAATCCCTGCACTTGGAACCTCCCTTCCCCTACTCCACCTGTTCATCTTTTCATTGTACTTACCATCTTCCCATAAGCTTTATAATTTACTTGTTATTTTCTTTGTTTCTGTCTGCTCCCTGCCACCCTTCCTGCCCCCCAACTCTTTTTGGACAGAAACTCCTTGAAATCAAGCCCCTTAGATTTTGATGAATTCCACAGATCTAGAGCAGTGTCTGGCATACCATAGGTGCCCGTTTTTAACAAACGTATTTTCTTTACAATTAATAATCTGTTGTGATATTTTCAAGATTTAAAAAATCATTCATGTTATATTTTATATACATGTGTAATCCTTGCATGATGAGCTAAAATTTTTGTGGCTTGTGCATTCTCATTTTATCTCTTGACATGAAATTATGTATGGTTAGAGAGGATTTGTTGTTGCTTGACCTGATGTTTGCCTCCTGAAAAATGTCTATAACATAGTTTAGCAAGATGCTAACAAGTCCCAATGAAACACATCTGCTCTACTGTTGTCTCCAAGTCCTGGTCTCTTCAAACTTTTAAAACTGTCATAGATTACTGGAAACACAACTGCATCTGAAATTAGTTCAATAAAAACAGTAGTTGCAGATGCTTCATGAAGGGTTTGAAAACAAAATTGTCAGCCAAAGAAAATGGCTTGTAAATGTCTAGCCATTACTCCAGTGTTGCAGAAGTAAGTTTTCTGGCAATGAAGGAAGTGGGGCTCCCTGCTTGCTGACACATAAATGACTAAACTGGAGAGATTTCTTAGTCTGTCTGCTTAGCAGTAGTGTGGATGTGTAACTGGATGCTGGTATTGCGGTGCAGTTGTAGGTGAAAATCCTGGACGTGATGAAAGACAATCTTTGGTAATAGAATTGCAGGAAAGCAGGGGTTTGAATCAACCAGGTACAATCTTGCTGCTTTCTCTTTCTCATTTGTATACGATTTTTTCTATAATCTAGAAAGCATAAGGGCAATGCTTTCCAATTTAATTGATGGCTCAGTCTGACATAATTGATTTCACATGGTAGGTGACAAATGACTCTTGGGTTAACCCCTCTTCCTATTCAAGAAATAGATAAATCTACCAGGATTTTCTCTTTTCTCACTAAACTATCACTTGGGCATCAATTTATCTATCTTTGATGAAATTTTAAATATTTCATAAACTGGTGAAACCTCTAATTCTTGTTTTTTGGGGGAAGGTGGAAAATAATAGAATTTTCTTACATTTTGTCATTGAGTTGACAGATGGCTGAAGGAAAAGCAGCATCCTAGGTTTTTCAGAGACATGTCTATGCTGAAGTCAGATTATATGGTGACTTGCAGTGTAACTATACTAGTATCTCTTTACATCTGTACACAAGAAAAAATTTTTGTTAAATAATATCAGTTTGGAATTGCTCAAGGGATTTAATAGAACGACTTGGAATATGGCCATGGTAATATACATTCAGAAGGTCAAAATTTCTCAGCTAGAGAATGGTTCAGTATGCTCATTCATCACTTTCTACTTTTGCTTATATTAAACAAAGACATACAACTACATGCAAGTTGAACTGTAGCACCTGCACAATCAGACTTACAAAGTACTAAATCCCAACCTACTGTCAATTCACAGGATTCATCCTGATATAATCTTTATGATATAGATGTTTATTTTCAAAACTCATGCAAAGAAATTAGCTAAATGACAAATAATGCTGATATCTTTTATGTATATAACAAATTTCATCCAAAAATTGCAGTGTACTATATGATCAATTAATAATGTATGTAAAATCCAGAGTAAAATATTCTCAACTTCTGAAGAATCAGATGACTGAGAGGAGACAAAGTTCATTTTTTCCCTCAATCTATTGGATAGGGTAGCTGAGAAAGATGGCTTTTGCAGCATTCTTGGAAAGTTCACAGTTTAGGATTCACAGCCTGTGATTCTTAGATGAGGACAGCTGATGCTATACCTATTACTGAAGCCAAGTGGTGGGATGATATATTCCATCCAAGCTGTTTTCATGAGTGAGTAGACTCTGGCCTTTCTAGCCAGGTTTCTCAATGCTGGAGAAGACAACACACATTCTTTGGAAGTTGAGTCCAAACCAAAACTCCACTTGATCTGCAGTTCTGCCTCTGGGTGGTCCTGGGTGACCCAGTTTAGCTTGGGGAAGCCCTGGGAAATTTGATATGGCCACATCCAGTTTAAAGGCTACTCTTGGGTGGTCTTCAGCAGTTAATAGAGTTTGGTTATGGGGCCATTATAAGAGCTTCAGAGAAGTCCAGGAATCTGGGCCTGGACAAGGTCCAGACTTCTGAGTGATGATTACTCCTGAGCATATCAGTATAATAAAGTGGAAGGACTAGAGTAGTTCTGGGAGGACTACGTAGTTCATGCCAAACACACCTCAGCAATTCTATGCTGCCGACATCGTTGGCATCTTCCAAGGCCCAAACTCAAGGCACCATGTTGTCAGATTGAACAAGAACTGGGCTGCCTCAAGGCAAGGGATCAGAACTTTCCAGGCATTGCTTTATGGCAGGGAAGACAGAGAAATTTTCTTTGATAAATTCAAGTCCTGGGCCGGACGTGGTGGCTCACGCCTGTAATCCCAGCACTTTGGGAGGCCGAGGCAGGCGCATCATGAGGTCAGGAGATCGAGACAATCCTGGCTAATATGGTGAAACCCCGTCGCTACTAAAAATGCAAAAAATTAACCGGGCATGGTGGTGGGCGCCTGTAATCCCAGCTACTAGGGAGGCTGAGGCAGGAGAATGGCGTGAACCCAGCAGGCGGAGCTTGCAGTGAGCCGAGATCCTGCCACTGCACTCCAACCTGGGCGACAGAGTGAGACTTTGTCTCAAAAAAAAAAAAAAAAAAAAATTAAGTCCTGTAAATTTGTTAAATAATACCAACCCTTAATTAGATAGCTATGATAGATAGATATGAATATATAGATAGATAAAGGGGAACTGAGTTGAGTTGATAATAATATCAACCCTTTATATATATATATATAGGGTATGTGTGTGTATATATATATATAGTGTGTGTATATATAGAGAGAGAGATAAAGGGGAATTTTATCAATCCAAAATCATTTGTATTTCGCTACAGAAAATGGTACATTATAGTGAAAACAACATATGCTTTGGAGATAGCCACTCGTGGGTTCCAAGGTCCCTCCACCATTTATTGTCAGAGAAACTGGCTGAGAGATGTGGAAGATTATCCCAAAAGATAGTTCATGCAGGCTGGGCATGGTGGCTCATGTCTGTAATCCCAGCACTTTGGGAGGCTGAGGCAGGTGGATCACCTGAGGTCAGGAGTTTGAGACCAGCCTGGCCAACATGGCAAAAACCCGTCCCTACTGAAACAAAACAAAACAAAATTAGCTGGGTGTGGTGGCAAGCGCCAGTAATCCCAGCTACTTGGGAGGCTGAGAATTGAGGCAGTAGAATTGTTTGAACCTGAGAGGTGGAGGTTGCAGTGAACCAAGATCATGCCACTGCACTCTGGCCTGGGCAACAGAGCAAGATTCTGTTTAAAAAAAAAAAAAAAAAAAAAAAAAAAAGATAGTACATGCAGAAAATATTAAAAACTCTAATAAAAGCATGTTCATTCATACTTATATATGTCAGTTTGTTGAGATAAGTAATGATATTTCAAGGGTAAAAAGAGTTAAATGGCAAAACCATGGGGCTTGGGTTCAGACAGACTTGCATTGACACTGATCCTGATAAATTTCTTATCTTCTTTCTGAATCAGGGTTTTTCATATATACATGAAATTAATATGATCTACCTTGTGGAATAGTTACAAGGATTAGATAAGATGGAAGTTCCTAGCCTGATGCATGACACATTCTAGGTGCTAAATCAATGCTAGCTTACATTTCTTCCTTTTCTCACTTTAAGATATCCCATGGAGGTTTGGAACCTCTGTTTCCCTCTCCCCCAAAAAGGAACAAAATTTTGAGCAGATAAAGTGTGGGTCTGGACCATTCTGAGAGGTTTTTTTTTTTTTTTTTTTTTTGTGAGATGGAGTCTCGCTCTGTTGCCCACGCTGGAGTGCAGTGGCATGATCTCGGCTCACTGCAAGCTCTGCCTCCCAAGCTCATGCCATTCTCCTGCCTCAGCCTCCCGAGTAGCTGGGACTATGGGTGCCCACCACCACGCCTGCCTAATTTTTTGTATTTTTAGTAGAGATGGGATTTCACCTTGTTAGCCAGGATGGTCTCGATCTCCTGACTTCATGATCCACTCGCCTCAGCCTCCCAAAGTGCTGGGATTACAGGTGTGAATTTTTTATTTTAAATACAAGAAAGAGCAAACGCATGCTTTCAGTCCTCAGTATGGATGCCATGGTAGAAGTCCAGGGTAACAAATGAGACAATGGAAGATTTTCTCTCTCTCTCCTTTTTTGTCTGAGCCACAGGTTTTGCTATGTTGCTCGGGCTGGTCTTGAATTGCTGGCCTCAGGAGATTCTCCCACCTCAGGATCAGCTGGTGATCCTGCATATCATGTCCCTGAAGGACAGTTCTCTGGGCGGTCTTGCACTGACCCAGTGCTCCCCCTACTTCCTGCATGCAGCTTTCAGAATAACCATAGAATGTGCTGGGAATACAATATATTGAGATAGGAAGGAATTGCCTGAAATGGCTTGGGCCTTGTTTCTGTCCCTCCTAGGGAATGTAATATCTTGAGTTAGGGAGGAGCTGCTCAGGGCTTTGTTCCTTTCTCCCCTGGAAACAAAATGTCCTTCAAAGCTTTTCCCAGTGGGTCATGTAGCCCAGAGGTCTCCAACCCCTAGGCGGCAGACTGGTACTGATCTGTGACCTGTTGAGAGCCAGACCACACAGCAGGAGGTGAGCAGCAGGTAAGCGAGCATGACCACCTGAGTTCTGCCTCCTATCAGATCAGCTGCTGCATTAGACTCCATAGAAGCACAAACCCTATTGTGAACTGAGCATGTGAGGGATCTAGGTTGTGCATTCCTTGTGAGAATCTAATGCCTGATGCTCTGAGGTGGAACAGTTGCAGTTTCATCCTGAAACCATCCCTTCCCCACACCCCACTGGTTCATGGAAAAATTGTCTTCCATGAAACTGGTCCCTGGTGCCAAAAAGTTTGGGGACCACTAATGTAGCTTCTGAGGTATATAACCCGGGCAGGCTGTCTTTAAGGTCCCTCAGCTATGATACTAGCAAAGCAAGTCCACTAGAGACTCTGTCCATCCCAGGCAGCTTTCTCGAGGCTTGAGTGACTGGCTCACAATGGATCTGAAACTTCTTTCCCTTTACTGCCTGTCTGTAAGTAACAAACCTGCTTCACGTAACTTGTTGCATGTGAGTGAGATCTGTCCCACTGGACTCAGGCATTTAGTAAAACTGTAGCCCAAAATGCAGTGGGCAGAGGTGTTTGGATTCCTATTCCTGGTGGTTCCGTAGTGATGATCTTCGCCATCCTACACTGAGTGGGTGTCTTCCCTTAGAATTGGTAATTGGTGAACCTGCTTTGCAGACCCAATAAGGGTTCTTGGTTTTTATGACCCCCTACTTTCATCACCTTGTGACCACACTTTATTGTGACTTAAGTCTTTGCTCACTCTGCTTTAACCCCATTGGTCTCCTTATCTCTTTAACATGCCAGGTATTCTTCCTCCTCCTGGGACTTTCTTCCCCTCTCTATTAACATATCTTGCTTCCTTCCCTCCTTTAATCTATTTGATATTGCAAACCTCCTTTGCATTGTGTCTTGATAGCAATCATCAGCCTCAAACATAATACATATTTTACATATTTGCCTTTCTCTCTCCCTGACTCTCATCTCCACTCTACTCCTAAAAGTAAAGTATTGTTACTGCAGAAACTTGTTTATTTTGTTCACTATTGCATCCTCAGGAACTCTACAGTAGAACCTGGTATATAGTTTTGGTTGTTTCCTAATTGTAGCACAAGTGGCCAGTTTCTGATGGGTCATTTTTCCAGTTGTCTGGGAGTCAATCCTCAGGTCAACTCAGCGGCTGTTTCACCATGTATTAGTTCTTTCTCACATTGCTATAAAGAACGACCCAAGACTGGGTAATTTATAAAGAAAAGAGATTTAATTGGCTCATGGTTCCACAGGTTGTACAGGAAAATGTCTGGGAGGCCTAGGAAACTTAAAATCATGGTGGAGGATGAAGTGGAAGCAGACAGATCTTACATGACTGGAGCGGGAGAAAGAGGGTGAAGGGGGAGGTGCTACACGCTTTTAAAAACCAGATCTCCTGAGAACTCACTCACTATAACGAGAACAGCAAGAGGGAAATCTGCTGCCATGATCCAATCACCTACCACCAGGCCCCTCCTCCAACACTGAGGATTACAAGTCAACATGAGATTTGAGCAGGGACATAAATCCAAACTATATCATACCACCTTGACAAAATTTGGTAAGCAGTAATTAAATAGATTGATCCTTTTTCTACTTAAAATTGCTAGAGTCATTTCAGTTTTCTGAGACTGAACTACGATTATAATTTAAAGAGTGAAATTATTTGGAAATAGCTGTGCTGTGAGTACAAGATATAAAAGCAGAGGGTGAGAATGTGCTTTATTCTTTAGATCTAAAGGAAGAGCTTTAGAGAGAACACTGAGAGCTTGATGGGAATCCATGGCAGATTAGGGGAGACACAATAGACTAGCTTCTGGATACAATCTGTTAAATTTGAGGGTCACAATTAAGTGACTAGCTGCAGCTGATAGATGAATCAGGGAGAGGGAGCCTGGGATTGGCTCTCGTCTTCAGAGGTTCTCAAAGCAAAGGGCACACTGCTTGAGTCCACACACAGGATAAGTGCCATGCATGAGGTAAAGGCTGCATGGAATCATCTCAGCTCCTGTCAGTCTCAGGACTCCCCAAAGGGGAAATGTAATCTCAAGGGATATGCAATTTGAGAAGCATGAAAAATAAGTCTGATTAAAAGAACTTACAAGAGAGGGAATGAGATGTGAGTTATTGTGCCCAGAATTGGTTCCTTCCAGTGGGTTCTTGGTCTCGCTGACTTCAAGAATGAAGCTGCGGACTCTTGCGGTGAGTGTTACAGTTCTTAAAAATGGTGTGTCCGGAGTCTGTTCCTTCAGATGTTCAGATGTGTCTGGAGTTTCTTCCTTCTGGTGGGTTCATGGTCTTGCTGACTTCAGGAGTGAAGCTGCAGACCTCTGCAGTGAGTGTTACAGCTCTTACAGGTGGCATGTCCAAAGTTGTTTGTTCCTCCTGGTGGGTTTGTGGTCTTGCTGATTTCAGGAGTGAAGCTGTAGACCCTTGTGGTGAGTATTACAGCTCATAAAGGTAGTGCGGACCCAAAGAGTGAGCAGCAGCAAGATTTATTGTGAAGAGCTAAAGAACAAAGCTTCCAGAGCATGGAAGGGGACCCGAGCGGGTTGCTGCTGCTGGCTCGGGTGGCCAGCTTTTATTCCCTTATTTGGCCCCAGCAACATCCTGCTGATTGGTCCATTTTACAGAATGCTGATTGGTCCATTTTACAGAGTGCTGATTGGTGAGTTTACAATCCTTTAGCTAGACACAGAGTGCTGATTGGTGCATTTTTACAGAGTGCTGATTGGTGCGTTTACAATCCTTTAGACACAGTGCTGATTGGTGCATTTACAATCCTTTAGCTAGACACAGAGTGCTTATTGGTGCATTTACAATCCTCTAGCTAGAAGAAAAGTTCTCCAAGACCCCACTCAACCCAGGAAGTCCAGCTGGCTTCACCTCTCAGTATAACTAGAGAAATGCAATTAAAGAAGATTCTATGGCAACAAATTTGAAAACCTAGATAAAATGTTTTTCTAATATAATGTACATTTCCAAAATGATCCCAAAGAAAGTAAAAAAAAAAAACAAACCAAAAAAACCCAATAATCATAAAACTGATTGAGAAATTTAAAAATCTGTCACTAACAAAAGTAACTAGGACTATAGATTTTCACAGCTGAGTTCTATCAAAACTTTAAAAACTAGATAATTTTGATGTTACTTATGCTATTACAGACTATTCAGAAAAAGTTTAATATAAAGCCTTATAAAGTTAGAAAACACTCACAAGTATAGCTTAACTTCACATATAAGTACAAATGCAAAAATAGTTGTAAAATAAGAGAGATTTCCATATAGTCAGAAATTATCAGTAAAATTGTTTGTATCGATCTGTAAAAATCAAAACCATATGATATCAACTAATCCTGAAAAGATTATATAATAAGCATTTTAAATAAAAACTCTAGGAATAAAAATATACTACAGAATCCAACAAAATAATTTACCTCAAATCAAATCTAGTTATGGTTCTAAATTACAGAACTCTCATTTTAATTAATATGAAAAATAGGTTAGAATTTCTACTACCACCATTACTTTGATATAGTGAACTAAGAAAATTAAAGTCAGTGTAAACATTGGAAAATTAGATTTTTTTCTTGTAATAACACTGTATGTCTAAACTCCCAAGATTCTTGTTAAAATCAATACCAATGAATAAAACCTTGAATAAGTGAATTTGTTAGAATAGAAACATGATAAATAAGTACAGATAAACTGTTTTTGTCTATATTATCTGTAAACAAATGGCAATGAAAATTGAAAAACACTATTTACAATAAACAACATAATATCCTTATAGATAATTTAAAAAAGGAAACACAGGATCTAAGCAAAAGTGTCTGAGAAATCTTATTGAAGAACATAATATAACATCTGAACTATGGAAAGGCATACTGTGATCTTGGATAAGAAGAATTAATACAGTAAAAATGCCAATTCTTAAACAAATTGTTCTATAAATTCAAGACACTTCCAAATAGAACTTCAAGTGTTGATTTTAGAATTGGATACAATGATATTAAAGTTCACTTGGAAAAATATATGTCTGAGAACAGCCAAGAAAAGTTTGATATAGGAGAATGAGAAGCTGGGAAACTTGCTTTACACATTATTTGTCAGACTATAAAGTCAACTATAATCAAATCAATATGGTTTTTAGCCATATGGATCCATGAAAAAACAAACAATCTGGAAAATAGATGTCTGTATATGAAAACTTTATATACAGCAACATTCATATTTCTATTCAGTGGGAAAAGAATGACTTACTTAATACTCAAGACTGACAATTGGCTATTTATCCAGAGAGAAACAAAGCTGAACCCACTCTCACTATGTCTGTGCTGTCCAATATAGTAGCCACTAGCAAGAAGCACTATTTACATTTAAATGTAAATTGATTAAAATTGAATAAGATTTAAAAAGTGTGCTCCTCAGTGACATTAGCCATATTTTAAAGTGCTCAAAAGCTACATGTGACTAGTATATAATTTATCAGGCAATGAAGATTATAAAACTTTTCCATCATTGCAAAAGATTCAATTGGATAGAATGCTCTCTGTCTCATTCTCTCTATATATAATCTTTAGCTATATTTATGTATAATTTATATATGTATATGTCAATATGAACATAAATGTATATACATAAATATAAAATATATTTTATATAGTACATTATATCTTATATATAGTTCTCAATTAATTACAAATATAAAACGCTTAGAACAAAGTCATCAAAGTGACATAAACAATATAAGCGTTGAGGGAAACCTCTTAACTAGATACCTACAAAAAACAAAGATTTGTTTGACATAAAAAAGTTGAAGTGTATACAGGGTGGGCATGGTGGCTCAAACCTGTAATCCCAACACTTTGGGAGGCCAAGGAAGGAGGATTGCTTGAGCTCAGGAGTTAGAGACCAACTTGGAAAACATAGGGAGACCCCCATCTCTAAAAAGAAAATAATTATAATAAAAGTTGTATATTAAAACATAAAAATGACATACAAAAAGTATGTGTATCAAAATATCACTTCGTACACCTTAAATACACAATTTTTATGTATCAATTATACCTCAATAAACCTGGACAAATATAGATGTTAATATCCTGGAATATGTTATAAAGGGAATAAGCTGTATGATGAGTCAGAAAATAATTGAATTCAGCTAATTTAGAAAGGGTGGTTTGGGATTGCCCCTCTCAAGAGGGTATTTGAGCTGAGACCTGAAAGATAACAAACTTTATTGTGGAGAGCTGGGCAAAAAACACTCTAAGCTGAGTCCATGGACCTGATAGCTCTTTTGAATGACAAAGAAGCCAGGGTGCCCTCTGTGTTCAGGGGCAAAAGAATGGGTTGTATAAATGAAGATCAGAGTAAAATTGTGGACCACTTCTGGTCATGAAAGTTAAATACCTTTACTGTAACCTTTCACATTGCTGAGAATCCAACACTTGATCACTGGACTCATTTCAGGACATAGAACAGTTCAGGTGTTTCAAACTTACATGGTATATCTCATTGCTAACTGCTCCTAACCATGTACAAATAGAGCCACAGTGTAATGGAAAAACAAAAGTAAAACAAACTCATCTCTTTACAGATAGGTAGAGAAACACTGTTGTTAAGTCCTGGAGAGATATTTGGTTGCTTTTCATAGAGCAAAGAAACCCACCAAAATATTTTATAAAGAAGTGAATTTTTACATATGTTTTCCAAAAGAACTCTAGTTTAAAGCCAGAGTTACCCTAGATTATATTGTGCAGAATGGATTACAAAGGTACAGGAGTTAAATTAAGGAAGGTATTACGAGGCTATTGTTGTGGTCCAGGGAGGAGCTGCTGGTGGCTTGGGCAGGGTAGCAGCTGCTGCGGAGGGGTGAGAAAAAGGGAAGAGTAACAGGGAGCCATAAAAGATTTCTAGTTTTCTGCTTTTTTATTTTGCCAAAATCACTGATGACATCTGGAGAAACGAGTTTGAAGGCAAAAATCAAGTTCTGTCTTGAAAAAATTTAAGTCTGAAATGAATATTACAAATCCAAGCAGATCTAAAACTCATCAGAGATGTCTGGATTGGGAACATAATCTTGGGAGTTAGCAGCATGTAGACCTAGGGTGATCAAACTTCCTGGTTTGCTCAGGACACCCCCGCTTTAGCACTGAAAGTCCCAAGTCCCGGGAAACTTCTCAGTCCTTGGCAAACCAGGAGAGTTGGATACTCAAGATAAATGGTATGTATAAGAGAGCAACCAAGAAGATCACACAGAAGTATTGAGTCAGGGAACTATTTAGAAGAAAGAGAAACCTAGAAATTATAGCCAGTGATGTAGGTAGAAGATACGAAAGTGTCAGATTTTTCAGAAACCAAAGGAAAAGATGGTTTCGAGAAAGAGAGAATGCCAACCATAGGATGCCAGGGAATGTCAAGGAAGAGGAGAATCAAACAGCAGATTTGACAAGATGGTGGTCACAAATTACCTAAAGAAGATAAGATTTTGAGGAGTGATGAAGAAAGAAGCTACAGTGTAGTATGTTGAAGAGTGAAGAGTAGGAGAAAAGATCAGTGAGTGTGAAAAAATCATCACAGTATCATTGCATTGAAGGGGAGCAGAGTGATGGGTAGTAGTTGAAGAGAAGAGAAAATACAAAACGGTTTTATTGTGTGTGTGATTCTGTTGCAGGACTTTTCCTTAGTTCAGTTAAAAGCAGGGTTCATTGTCCGACGGCCACAAAAATTCAGGCTCGCAGACAATTTGGTGAGTAAGGCAGGATTTTTTTTTTTTTTTTTTTTGAGACGGAATCTCACTCTGTCTCCAGGCTTGAGTGCAGTGGCGCAATCTCTGCTCACTGCACTCTCCACCTCCCAGGTTCAAGCGATTCTCCTGCCTCAGCCTCCCAACAGAGGGACTGCAGGTGTGCGCCACCATGCCCAGCTAATTTTTTTATTTTTAGTGAAGATGGGATTTCACCGTGTTAGCCAGGATGGTCTTGATGTCTTGATCTCGTGATCAGCCCACCTCAGACTCCCAAAGTGCTGGGATTACAGGTGTGAGCCACCGTGCCCTGCCAATACAGGCTGTTATTGGGTGAAAAGGAAAAGGAGGAGGAAACAGGGACTCCAGCTAGTCCACAGTCCCTGCTAGAGTGCTTACAGCCCGGCCATTGGAATCCCAGTTTCCACACAGGAAGAGGAGGGGCCAGGCTCCTTCCCTCTGCAAACAGTGAACTTCCTGAGGCTCCACCCCAGTGGACAGGCTGTTTGGAGTTTCTCCAGGGACCCTCTCCCACCTGGCTGTCTCAATTCTACTGGGGAGAATAGGCTTGTCAGGCAGTGTTAAGTATGTATATGGATGTTTTAGCATAAATTTAATGTGATTTTATTCTTCCTAGTGTGTGACTTTCTACAATTGTATTCAGCTTCTCAGGCATTGGCATGAAAAAGAGTTTTTGAATGGTTTTTAATCAGTGTTTGGGTTTCCAAGGGAGGATACTAGGGAAGACAAGCAAGTTAAAATAATGAAAAGATAATTACTTCAATTAGTGAAACGTGGATTAAAAGCCAGGTAAAGGGGGAAGAGGAAACAGAAGCACATAGGAAGATAATGAAAAGCAAAGTCAATGTTTTAGAGGTTTCATTTAAGTTTGAAGAATTATTGCAAAATGAGTACTTGAGAATGCAAACAAAGCACCAAGTGGCAGCCAGAGGAGACCGGGGTTGATTTTAAGCTTTTGAGGTACGGTGAGTTAGTGCTGATGCAATGTCAAGGGTGTGACCACTGGCTGGGGATTGATGGAGGAAAAGGTGATTGGCAGTGAGGAAGGAAAGTCTTTGTCAGGCAGGGTTTGAATGGTTCATCCCTATGAATTCTGAAGTTATCAAGAATGATGATGCAGGAAAGCTTTCCTCTTGGCCTTCCGAAGGTTCGCTGAAAAATCA